>NC_009318.2:924164-986632 GCF_000002845.2 Leishmania braziliensis MHOM/BR/75/M2904 | reverse complement strand
CCACCAGGTGTCGCAGCATTAGTTGAGCCGCGCGTGGTTCCGCGTGTGCCGAGTACCGCGCCTGGAAGCGGTCCGCCTGCAGGTCTGGGTCCTCGAACCGGCCACCCGACCGGACGCGGCGACGCAGCTGGTACTGGCGCAGTTTTTCGAGGACGCGTTCCGCCTCGCCGTCGTCGCCGCCGAGTTGCCGTTCCAGGTCCTCGGTCCAGCGCTGCCGATAGGTCCACATTTCTGTGGCGCCCGCGTCGCGGAGGTGAAGTACAGCACCCCAGCCCTCCAGCGACGCGTCGGTGAAGGCCACCGCGTCATAGGTCGCCTCGTCCGTCGTTGGGTGTCTCTCGTCCGAGATTTTCCACCACGGATTCTGTACCAGTGCGCCGCCGATCTCCTGCAGCGACCGCGCCACGGAGGAGTCAATGTAAGGAACCGCGTCGTCCCAGTCGTACCCGCGGAACGTCAGCCGGTATATGCCTCGGTAGGCTCTCAGCAGCTTGAATGCCCGTGCGGGGTTCATTTGCGTGGTATGGAGCGCGAAGAAGATCAGCGAGATCAGCGAGGCCAGACTGCGTATGGTGTGGCTGGTCTTTTGGAGCGCAAGCTTCAGCTTCGCCACCGTCTTCACCGAGTTGCGGATCAGCCGCTCTCGGCCATTCCATGTGTATTCTTCACCGAGAAAAACGGTGTTGGCACTCGCCAGCTGCAGGATTTCCTCGTCCGACATCGCCTCCAGCTCGTCCCGGTTGGGTGACGTCATCAGGTTCGCCGCCTTGATGCGTGCGACGACCGTGCGCACCGCGAGCACAAACTCACGCTCCTGACCTTCGCGTGCGGCCACGAGAATGTTGTCGATGAGCGTGGTGATGGTGACGGGCGTGTCGATGTCCACAATCGTCCACGTCACCGCCTGGCCGACGGCAACGCTCCACCGCGCGCCGGTCGGGAGAGTACGAAGGCGGTAGTATCGCCCGTCATGCCTGGCTCGAAAAACGAACTTGTTACGGAGTGTCGCCGCGATCGGGATAGCGTCGTAATAAGCTTCGAAGTCGATCTGTAGCATGTACCGGGCGTATCGCAGCCGCTGTCGTCTTCCGAGGCGCGTGTCGTAGTGGACGCGCGGGACGTGATGTTTGGGGATCACGCGGTTCAGCAGGGGCTCCGTGATGAGGCGTCGTCGTCCTTTCAGCTCCGGCACCGTGAAGACGTTCACGCCGTGCATGCCCTCTGGCAATTGCACCTGGGAGCCGATGTCGCTGATCGGGCACGGTTCAAACTTGCCCATCTCGACCGCCTGTTGGATTTCCGCCGTTGTGAGCACGCACTTTTTGATGGTCCTCGACGTCCGCAACCCATCGTAGAAGGAGGGATCCAGAAAGCACTGGATTCGCTGGAGAAACCGCTTCGTTGAGGCGCGTTTTGTCGGCATCGCGAGCACGGTATCCATGTCCAGTGGTGTGTTCCGTTTCAGGTGCAGCGGCCACTGCTTCACGAGTGCCGGTCGCTCCGTCAGCACTTGGATGAAACCGGACATCTGGTCCACCATGGCCGACACCTCCTGTGGTGCGATTCCGAGATTCGCGCACGATGACTCTTGCGATCGGAAACGGAACACGGATGCCGCAGCCTCTAGAGGGTCTGGAATAGCGCTCTTCCGGCGTTGTCCCTTGCGGTCTCGGCCTCCACCGTAGGCTGCTGGCCATACCCAAGATAGCGCAGCAGCGTGGCCTGCTTCGCGTGCCCGGAAATCATCATCAGGTCCTTCAACGGGACACCCGCTTCCGCCATACAACGGAGCGCACCTTTCCGGATCGAGGGCAGCTGTGCACCTCGCATCTCTGTTCGCACCTCCTGGGCGATCAGCGCCCGCAGCTCCTCCACGTGTGGTGAGAAAAGCTCCTCGGATGGTCTTTTCTCGACCAGCATCTCCTGCAGCGTCGCTGCGAGGTCCCTCGTTAGCATCGATGGGATCGGGTATGGGCCACGTGTTTTGGCACCCTTTCCTTTGCGGATCGTCAGCGTGACCTTCACGTATGTATCCGTCGATGCTCCCGGGAAAAGCGTCACGTCCTTTGCTCGGAGCGTGGAAATGTCGCACGCTCGTGCTGCGAATCCCCACATCATGGCGAGGAACAGCGCGGCGCGTGGATGGCCTAACCGGAGCCGTTTGGAGATCCTCTCGACCTGTGGACGCGAAACGAAGGGAGGCGCATCCGGCACCGACTCCTTCATGTAGCGCTGCACCGTGCCAAAAGCGCTTCGCCACTCGGGATCGTCCTGAAGGCGAATACCCCGCGTCTGCGTCGAGTAGAGCGGCAGGTCTCGCAGCGCACCCGCCACCGCGGCAAAGGCCTTCGCGGTCGTTGCCCACTTCCATCTCCGGGCCCGTGCGGTCGATAGAATCAAGTCGATGCATGCCGCCGGAAAGCGCATGAGCATCTGTTCCGAGTTCATCGACTTGATTCGCGTCAACCATCGCAAGTGGTGTGCGCGAGTGTCGGGCCTCACCAAGTTCCATGCGAGCTGTGAGATGTGTGGCGGTTTCGCGGCGAAGAGGAACCAGTTTCTCGGGCAGACCTCTGCCTCTTCGTTTTTTGAAAGAGGCCTGCCCTGCATGTTTAAAGGATTGGAGCGGAGGCTTTCGAGAGCGCGCATTGCCTCTGCCGAGATGTTCGCGTCGACGTCCGCATATCCATCACCCTTCTGGTTTCCTGGAGTCCTGTACGTCGCGCCGTCCTCCTCGTCCTCTTGGAGTGGGTCCCTTCCGGCGCCGTCGCCTGGCCATCTTTTTCTCTTCACCAGGCGCGGCCGTTGGCCATCGGACGGATCCTGGTGTGCCTCTGATGCCGCACTTCGCGGAAGAGGAATGTATCGTGACGCGTGACGTGGGGCACGCTGTCTCTTCGACGATTGGTAGTGCGTCCACGCCGCTGGAACGTAGACTCCCACCGTTGCCTCCGAGGCGTCCTTTGTGAGAACGTAATGGCTCGGATAGCGCCCGCCATTCACATCTGCCGGCGCCTCACGGAGACATGCGCCAAGCAGAAACCTGTATCCTTTAATCACGTCGTATAATGTCGGTAACGACGGTCCACGGACAAGGTACAGTTCGTCGATTGAGGAGTCGAGGGTCACCTCCTCGCTTCGGTATTCTTCTCGAAGAATCACCCCATTCGGGTCGTTCGGTGAGGCATCGACCATGTGGATCTTCTTTCGGAGAAGCTTCAGCATCTCTTGGACGCTGTAAGGCTGCAGTGGTGTCAGCTTGTGCCTCACGCGTTGCTGTCCCACCGCTGTGTCGGTCAGACCGTGTGCCACACCATCGCCGACTCGCGCCAGAGCCGTCGCAGCCCACAGGTGATCCAGGACTGCTTCGTACACCTTTCTGGCATGTTTGTTCGCCTCCGCGAGGGTGATTTCTGTCCACTCAGAAATGCATTTCCCATGCTGAACGTGTGGTGACACGTTCGTCGGGATAATGCCTTCTGAGCTCACCGTGGCGTCGTTTGGCGCATGCTCAGGCGTACGTGTGACGGAGTTTTTCTTCCTCCGCGGGAGGTCGATCACCGGCAGATCCTCATCCTCGGATGGAAATTCGCTCGAGTTTAGAGAGCGTGTTTTGTCTCCATTCCTACCTGTTGCGGATCTACCTGAGGAACTCGCGGGTGTTCTCCTGTCACTTTTCCTCGCGGCTTTTCGCCGTGGGAGTGGAGCATCCATTGCGGATCTCTCGGGACGTTTACGGGAAGGTGCTTTTGACGCGGGTACAGGCGTCTGTGGCGTGCGCTTTGTGCGCTCAGCCCGGTCCATCTTTGTGCGCACCGTTTCCTCCTTTTTCTTTTGCCGAGGAGGTGGCTTTGGAGCACGTGCTTTCGGCTTACACGCCGCCAATGCGTTTTTCCGTCGCTGGCCGCATGAACTCCACTTAGTGTGATTACTATATACATTTGGAGAAGAGATAAAGGGACAAAGGTAAAGTAGGAATCCATAGAAACAGATGCAAGAGTACATATTTGCCGACCTGTGGCCATAATTTCCAATCGGGAAACATTATGGTACACAGACGGTCACACATCACAAATGGAAGTGAGGAGTCGGTTTCCGAGACACACACACTCACTCAGGATTCCTTTTCCACGGATACAAGAAACCGATTCAGCTATCGGTCAAAACAGATCCAACACCACATCCCACCAACCACCACCCCCCCCCCTATAAGGTCAAGTGCCATTCGATTGCCTTTGTGGTTTTACACGCCGCCAATGGAACCCTAACCCTAACCCTAACCCTAACCCGTGTACCCTGGCCCTCGCCCTCGGGAGGATTTCCCCGGTACAGTGGGAGAGGGTGTCGCAAGGACAGGAAGGAGTGGTAGAAAGAGCCCGCACAGGTATTCTAACCCCGTACTGTTTGTGGGTGCATGGAGCGGTGGCAACGGTGCCGCAGTGGATATCGGTGGACTGGCAGTACTCTCTCTAGGTGATGCAAGGGTATCCCATGCAACACAACAGCGTCGCGTATTACGGTTATACGACGAGGCATGCAACAAGGCGAGCTTCATTGTCCAGCAAGCGCAACAGTAGTGCAGTCTGTTGGGACGTGGGTCGCCGAGGAGGTGCGCAAGCTCGCGAGTAGAGGACATTCCGTATTGCTTTCTGTAGTAGTGGGGTGTTTCAGAGATGCAGAGACTCTACATCCCATTGAGAAGTTTATGTACCGCGAATTCCTCAGTAACCTGTGGCCCATCGTGGGGAAAGAGTCCTTCCTGTTCTCTCATGAGATTCGTGGGGATAGAAAAGAATAGCCCTGCATTCGGAGGAACCAACAGCTCCTGCGAGGGCGTTGTAGAGAGGCGGCAACAGGCGTGATAAGCAGGCATGAGGGAGGGTCTGAGGAGGGATGACTAGGAGTGATCTTGCGGTGGGGTGCGTCATACACTGACTCACTCATCATCTCTTAAGTGGCGTGGAGTGATTAAAGGATCGGCATTTGGTGTATGGACACTCATGGAGCGTTGCATCAGAAAAACACATGGGAGCTGCGCCGTTAGCAGTCCCAAGATGACGTACCCTACCTGCCGTGTCTGTGTGCAACTAGTTGAAAACAAAAAAACTATGGAGTTATCCAGCGGAAGGGGGGTAGTAGTATTACAAGTAGCTGCAAAAGAACATGACCGGCGCCAGTCGACAGTGTACGAAAGGAGCAGCACAAGAGAGACCAGAACAGCCTGAAGTGGGTGCTGCATACTGACATAAACTCACCCACATACCTGTTTCGTGGGCCTGCGGACTTTGTACTCGTTTACGGTGAAGCGTCAGCCAGACACGCAAGTAGATGGACACCAGTTGACAGACCTTGATGTTGAAGTTCAGACTTGAGGCAACGTCTGAGGAACTGCTCCATCAGCTGCGGCTTGCAAAGAGTACTAGAGGGCTACCTTGCGTTCTTGCCGTAAAGGATGCGCTGTGGCGCACTTCATGGGGTACTACATTGGCGTCTTCGCTATACCTTTGAAAGATGCTAGGAAGGTGCGAATAATAAGGCGAGGCGAAACGTGCACAGGGGGTGTGTGCATGGAAGCCAGTTGGAACTTGTTTCGATGGGGGTAGGAAGCAGAAGAGTTTATGCTACGATTCGTTTGCTTCCCCCCGCCTATCAAGGTAGGGGGAATACTGTCGAAAAGAAATCACATGTGGGTAAGGAGTAGACTAAAAGAATGAGTGGTTCCTGCCGACTCTACTGTGCCTCCGAATCACAGACATGCAGGGATAGGAGGGATCTCCAGCTTTACTTGTTTCTCGCTGGCTCTCTGTATCTTGTCTGTGCGTGTGTGTGATCGCCCCGATTGCCTCAAGCGGAGAGGACTCTCGGATAAAACAGCGTGCCCAGCTCATGGTGTCCGCCAATAAGGAAGTCGCGCACCGTCTCCAGTTGAAAGCCGCTCGAGAGGTACATCTTCCCGCCCCTCTCCAGGAGGAACTGAGCAGCCTGGAGCTTTGTCACAATGCCCCCCGTCGCGAATCGATTGTTCGGGGTTGCCTCGGCCACCAGCTCGCTAGGGTCGATCTCATGGACGACTTTGCGGATCTTAGCATCTGTGCAGGTCCGCGGATTCGCTGTGTAGTAGCCGTCGATATCGCTAAGAATGACGAGAAGATCCGCCTTGAAGCGGTGCGCGACAAGGGCCGAAAGACGGTCGTTGTCGCCAAAGACCAGCTCGTGAAGCGCCGTCGCGTCGTTTTCGTTGATAATGGGGATCACCTTGTGGCTGAGGAGCACCTCGATGGTGTTGTGGGCGTTGATGGTTCGCTTGCGCGAGTCAAGGTCATAGGCGGCAAGGAGCATCTGCGCGCACAGGATACCGTGCTTTTGAAACTCGGTGTAGTACATGTGCATGAGTAGCGGCTGCCCCATCGATGCGAGTGCCTGCTTATTGGGCACAAATGACTTGTCCATCTCCTTCTTTGTGTAGCCCGCGGCGACTGCGCCGGAGGTGACAAGGATAACCTCATACCTGGCCTGCAGCTCTGCTACAAATCGGCATAGCGCCTCAATGCGGTGCGAGGCGATCTCCTGGTTCTCCACGAGGATTGAGGAGCCTACCTTTACCACGATACGCTTCACCAACTTCAAAACCTCCGCCATTCGTGACGATGAGTGGAGAGGAGAAGGAGGGGGCACTTCTCTGGCTGTTTCCGCCCCTGTTGTCGCGGATGTATTTTTGTGGTAGCACCTGCGTGCTGTTCCGGTACCGTGAGAAACGGTCGCCAATGAGAAGTACTACGAGAATTTCCCCAAAAAAATGCAGCCGAACACGGCGTCACGCACCAAGTGAGTTGTAGCATGCACGACCACACAGAACCATGGTGAGCGACGTGTGCAGGGGTCGGATTAAATCGATGCGAGTGTACAAAAAGGAGAAGCGAGGACAGACAAAAGTGACGGATAAAGGGTGACTAAGTTGCGCTGCTTGGGCCACTACGAAGGGAGTGGACTGCGATGGCGCGCGTGAATTTCGGTGAGGAAGACGCACGTGCACATTGCACCACGCATTATCAGTGCATCATGCGCGGAGTGGCACGTTCGCGTGCGGTTTTGTGACGCACCGAACGCCCAGAGTGCGTCTGTAGGTTAGTGATCTCTTTTCGCTGCGCCTCCCGTAGAGCTCCCCCACCCCTCCCACCCGGCAACCAAGAGCAAGTGAAGGAAGTCGCACACAGAGAAATGGGGCTAGGTACGCGCTACCCAGCCGATGGGGCACACCTGTGCTACTGTGGGGTGGTGAAAAAGGCGAAGGAGAGCGACGGCGCTGTGCGTATAAACTGCAGACCACCGCTTGTAGGGCTACGCACAGACGCCCTCGCCCGCTCCGGGGTCAAGGAGCAGCGTCACCGACCCGCGGCAGTCTCTCAAAAACCGCGAGACGGGCAAAGGATCGGTCGGGGACTCAGAGAGCACACCGCGCACGACCCAGTTCTTATCCTTGCCGGCGGCGAGTACGACCACATGCTTCGCGTGCTGAATCACAGTCTTGGAGAGAGTGACACGCCAGACCTTGGGGCTCATGGTTGGGCTGGGGAAGCTGACCGAGACAACGTGCTCTTCGTCCGTGGCCGCCACAGAGTCTGGAAAAATGGAGGCAGTGTGGCCATCAGAGCCGAATCCGAGAAGCACAATATCCACCACAGGAACAGACTTCGCCGTACCGTTTATTTGCTTGCATGGCAAGCAATTCAGCAGCTTCGCCTCGTAATCCTGTGCGACTGCCCACGCGCCGTCAAGGCCGCCCTTCTCGTCTTTCGAGGTGGCCAGCGCGGCGCGGCGGTCAATTGAGATGACATCACTGCTTGGCACATCACGCAGCAGTGCCTTTGTAGCCATGGAAAAGTTGCTCTGCTCGTCGTCTTCCGAAAGAAGGCGCTCATCACCAAGGATGAACTGTACAGCGTGTTGCTGCAGCAACGCCAGGTCCTTTTCGTGGAGTTCCTCGTACAAACGCTTAGGGGTGGAACCTCCAGACAGTGCCAGCACGACGGGCACAGACTTGTCTACTCGCGCATCGATCGCGGCGAGAATGACCTCGCGCGCGGCGAAACTCATCTGCGACAGGTTCTCGCAGATCTTCACTGTGGGAGCAAAGGAGGTCATGGTGCCGGTGAGCCTAGCTCTGCGCTAGATGAGATGACACTCGAAAATGAAGTCCAGGAAAGGGGAGCGGTCGTGTACGACGTGTTTGTGAATGTAGCTTCATGCGGAATGAAGGATGATCCTGTAGCTGCGTATTTTCCAAAGATTGGCACAAAGACGATGAATCAAGAAAGATGAGTTCTGCGGCTGCCATTATGGACGACGGAGAAGCCTCATGGTTGCTGACAGCTCGCAGAGAAGAGCGTTACAGGCAAGCTGCACACGCAGAGGGCGAGGCCAGCGAAGCGACACACAGACAGGCAAACATACTTGTAGCCTCGATACTCTATTGCACTAGTCAGCCATGGTGAAGAGCAAGTTTGTGACCATCAGGACAGCACGTTTGTTGCTGGTGTAATGAGCAAAGAGGCTCAGTGGAGCAATAGCGTCCAAGCCCACCCTACGACACCAGCGACGTAGAGGGTTGCGCTAGCCGCCTTTTCAAATGCAGTGAACTGGCTGCCCCGCAGCACTGTTAGCTCGGGAGGGCCAATGATGTTGCACAGGGCGTGGGCTGCAGCGATAGCGATAATGCTACCCTCACAGACATGCTCATAATAGTACCCGCCCAGGAGACCAAAAAGGGTGGTGAAGACGAACACGCCGCAGATGGTGCGCCCAGCTGAACGCCAGCACGCACGCTCTCTGCCGTCGAGGTCTTTCCTATCGGTCTCGTTGTCCTCGCATCTTCTGTACGCGTCGCTTGCCAGGGACACCAGATGATGTATGTGGGAAAGCGCAAAAAGGATGGCAGAGACTCCAATGCGAACCGCGGAGGAACGGCGGTGCAGAAGCGAGAAGAGAACACCGCGGTAAAAGAGCTCTTCTCCCATCGGGCAAATCACGTAGTTTCGCCAGAGCTGCAATGCACGGTCTGGCGCCTCGAAGGTCCTGAGATAACACATCTCGGCAATTGGCCCCGCAAACAGCAACAGTGTCGACAACAAAGAACGAATGACCGGCCGCAGCCAAGTACTCTGCCGCTCCAGGGTGAACGACGAAGCCGTACCAAATGCAAGGTAGACGCCGCTCACAACACAGGAAAAGCCCAACGAGATGGTGCGTCTGCGAATCGCTTCATCGCTGTTGCGGTCGACATAGACGGTGGGGTCGAGGGAAGCACCGCCAAGCGAGTTTATGCTCGAAGAGATAAAGCGGCGCTCACGAGGCCACACGTAAAAGGTGCTGATGAAGGCAGCCGATGCACCGGCGCAAAGAAGAAGGTCCATTGTGCAGTTGGATACCCCTCCGGGGCGAGCGGGAGGGGGGCGGCAGCAGCACCGCTTCAGACTTTCGACGACAGAAAAAAATGCACGGGAGGAGGGAGAGGTGAATAGGGGGAGGGAGAAGCAAAGAAGGGAAAGGCCGGAGAAGCGAGAGGGGACATGGATAATATTGCAGGAGGGGGGTTGAAGGGTTGTGAAAAGAGATCCTGGGTACGGACCGTCAGCGTGAGCGAGAGAGATCTGTGCTCCCCTCGTCAATGAACCAGCCTCTTTCCCACAAGTGGAAAGTAAAGAGGGTGCACACCTCCACAGCTGCAGCGAGGTGTGCCTCAGAGAATCCCACAAGCACACAGTGCGCGCTCGGCAGACTTGTGATGTATAGGATAGATATATAAGAGGATATCGGGGACGAAACAAACAGGAAAGAACGTATATGGCGGTTGATTCCAACTCACCGCAGCACGCGACACGATCGGTTCATCCCGCGCACCTTATGCGCACCGCAGAACCCCCATTAGCTGCTCTACGCCACTGTGTCTCAGAGCTGCAGTCGGAGAGAGCAACCAATAAGAGAACTTTCAGCAACACGTCGACACTCTGTGCTGAGGCACAGAGAGCCGAGATCGGTGCGGTCTAAGACACAGGCAAACACGTAAGAGGCCTTCCTAAGATGAGAGGGGCCCTGCAAAGCCCCACATGCGCCTGCAAGAGTGGGTTGGGGCGTCGTGAATAACATTGGAGTAAGGACGACAGGGGGGGAATGATGGAAGCGAGTTGGTGGGAAAGAAAACACCACCGCAAAACAAAATATACCACAAAGTAAACACGTTCGTGGTGAAGGAACCCAAATGCATATCAGGAAAGTGGCAACCTCGATACAGGTAGCATGGTGGTGCGACAGTACAAGAGGCACTGCGCAAACGCCTGCGCAGGTACGTACCGTCTGCCCTTGCTGCTGGGTGGTACCCCGGTAAAAGGGGAAAGGGACCACTGATTCACATAGCATTTGAGGAGGGGAAAAGCTATAGATGTAGCTGGACAAAAAGAAAAGTGGGACAAGAAGAGCGGCGGCAAAGGCAAACGCCTCTGCCTACACGCGCGCACGTAGGCAAAGAGTCACACGTAAGCCGCCCTTCACGTAAACGAGGAAAGCAAAACGGAACAAAGGAGTATGCACAATCGCGCTCCTTGGCAGTTACGGATGGAGGCGCTGGGCCGCACAGGGTCCTCAGAACCGTACGTGAGGAACTGGAAGGAGTGAGTGTGGGGAACTCAGCACAAAACAAGGGACAATGAGAGATTTATGTGGTGGATGGGAGATGAGATGGAGGTACTTGTGCACTGTACGCGTATGGGTGCATGCCCCATGCACTGAGAGAGAGGCGCAGTCGTCAGGCTTCAGCATTTGGCACACCATATGCATAGCGTCGTGTACACAGACACACAGACGCAGACACACATGCACGTGAGAAAAGAGGGGGTGAAAAACGTCTCAGAAAAAGACGAGGACAACAAAAAAAAAAAACGAATAGAAAATGTAGAGGACTGCAGTGGCGAAAAGAAAAGTGAAGAACACGGAGAATACGACTCACAGAGATATGCACAACAGCAGCCGATGGGACCACAAAGCGGGTGGGAGTGTGTAGATGGTTATGGAGTAAGAAGGCATTTCCTGTTCCACCTGGCGGGGTGGATGAGTACCCTTGGCAGGTGCCTGCCTTCTGCTTCGTTCACGACGACCTAGCAACACACCACTTAGCCGCCTCGTGGAAAGGGCGATGAGGCCCCTCAGAACACGGGCAGATAGATGCGATGGCCAAAAGTGCTGCCCACCACCTTCAATGCGACTGTTGTGATGTTGGTGAGAAGAATGTCCATCGAAGCACTGACTGTGTTATCCAGGATAGTGCCGAGGTCACCCATTCCTGTGAACCGAGAGTTGATCACCTGCACGCCGTTCGACACAGGAATGGAGCAAACCGTGTTGAAAAAGGTGCACTGAAAGTCGTGGATGACAACATCGTAGGACAATGAAGCACCGCGCGGCACACGTGTCCGCAGCGTCGCCAACGCGTTCTCCTTGATCGCCTGGTGGACAATGCTGCGCAGCGTCGGGATCGTGACAGCACCGCCGTGGAACGGGATCTTTAGTGTCGTGCGGTTCCGGGGGTCGACGGAAATGTTGAGCTTTTTCTTGGCCCACTGTGACATTACCCCCATAGCATCCAGCACCTCGACGTCGTAGTCGTAGGAGGAGTCAAAGAGGATGCTAGTGCGGAGGAATGAGCCGACCGCAACCCGCAACACATTCTTGCGCACGAAGTGCGCTTCCACAGGCAATCCTGTGTTCTCTGAGAGGATGTTCACCAAACGGTACCTCAAGAGGTAGGTCGACTTCGCGATATCCGACGCGCCCTCCATAACAGGCGGGTACTCAATAAATGGGGCAGGGGCCATGAGATCATCAGCGACCTGGCTGACGACGTCGCAGATGCTCTGCGCGCCACCCGGTAGCTTGCCGATGGTGTCCACTGTCCCACTGACCTCCATATACATCCTGCAGAAGTCCACTACGAAGGATTTGGGGCGGCAGCCGTCGTCATGAGGGGTCTTGGTGATGTTAAAGCCTCCGTAGATGGAAACATTGACGTCTGCATTGACAGCGGTGGGAGAATCGCTAATTGTGACAGCCGCCCTCGCGTGAGCTCGAATCGGATCCATCATAACGACGGCGAACTCCTCCGTCGTGGAGCTGATGCTCATCGATGAGGTTTGAATCCAATCTGGGGAAATGTTGTGGACGATGATAGGGGTGCCGTCTACGGTTGTGCTGATGCCCTCCGGGTAGACGGTCACGTTCGACATTGTGATGGTCATGGCGGTGGTGACAAGCGCCACCAGGTAGAAGCACTCAGCGGTCATCTTCGCTTTCAAATTCCTCGTTTCTCTTTGAAAGGCGGAACACGTCAAGCGTGTGTATTTGCGAATTTCCAGAGCGCACTGTAACAGAGATGAGCGTTGCACGCGACAAGCAGCGCCGCCGACGAAAGCCTAGAGGAGCGCAGCGGGAGGCTTGAAGAAGAAAATGAGAACGTAACAGGCCGCAAAACGAGAGTAGCTCGGAGAAGACAAAAGAGAAGAAAACGAGACGAACGCAGTCAAAAGAGGATGAGTGCCAGAGAGAGAGAGAGAGCAAGAGCGTGCATTGGAGATTGCGATGTTGGGAAGCAAGATCCTCAGAAACAAAACTAGCACACACATAGATCTGCGCCTTTTGACATGACACCCAAGCGAGGCGGCCAAGCGATGACGCGACTTGCCAAGTTCGTGGGCCGAGACAAGAGCAGCCGTCAAGAGCGGCGTCACCTTTTTCCAATCACTCCCCCACCACCACCACCTTGTCTCTCCTGGTATGCGTGAAACGAAGAAGGTAAAGAGGAGTGTGGAATACTGTCGCGGCTCGCTTTCTCTGGTGGTGAAGCGGGAAGGGCACTGACTGAACAGTGTGCTCTCGCCATCCCTACAGACGGCACTATAGCTTTCTTGCGAGGCTTGCAAGACACAGAACGCATGCCCAACCGAGGAGTCACAGAGAGGCTTCCTATGGCTGCGCATAGCGGTCGCACAATGGGTCTCTGGTTTGTTGCTGTGCTCGTGCTTAGCAGCTCATAGGTCGCGTCGCACACTGACGCAGAATCAGCCCGTCTCCTACAGTCACTGTCTCAAAGGACAAGCTGGGGATTCGCTCAAATGTCTGTGAGAGAGATTCATACGAGAGAAGAGAGGAGCATGCCATAGCCCCACGTGAGGAAGAGCGAGCAGAGCGCGCACCCGTGATAAACAAGAGCAGAAGACATACACGCAGACAACACAAGCGCTGCACAAAAACACACCCACCATGCCTAGAGCACCCGCAAAGGGGACAAAATAAAGAGAGGCTCTCCTAATGTAGCGACCGCCCAGGTACGCTGCTATCCACACAACGAGTGAGGGAATCCGGAGAGGCACAATCTAAAACGAGCTGATCCATCCGTGTGTGTGCGTGCGTGTTCGCCGCAGACTCAATAGTGGCAGCGCGACGCAGCTCTATGCACATGTCCCCTAAAACCACCAAGCGCAAAGGAGAAAAAAGAGAACACTCGGAAAAAGCGACGATGAACAACGCGTATCACTCGCACGCCAGCATCCGCAGTGACCATCAAACGAATAAAGATATGTGAAAGAAGAAGGCAAAAAGAGAGAGAGAGAAGAAGCAGAAGAACTACCAAGGAAGAGCGGCAAGTATAGAGAAACCACTGCACAGAGAGAGAGAGACAGTACGAGGTACTAATGTCTGCTATCGTCAGTACCAATAATCACACCTACAAGAATGCACTTCACTGCATCGATGCTGCCGGGCAGCCTGAGATACGTGTGGCCGCGCACCGACAACGTCCCCATATGGTAGCAGTGCCTAGAAGAGCCGTATATGCTGTCACCCATCCACTCACCCTCCCCCCAAAAAAGCAACTCTGGATGGATCATATGAGGTGGTGGTGGTGAATAAATTGTCAAGACTCAACAAGATACCTTTCGGCCGCCATATGCAACGCCTGGCTTGGAGCCCAGCAGAAAAATGACCGGAAACCCAAGACAGAAATACATCGAGAGAGTAAACAGAGGAAGAATCGTTGTCTAAAAATTGTTATGGTGCGCTCCCATAAACGTTGCCAAGTTCTCCTAAAATGCGACTCTCCTATTACCATGGACGATTATACCGATCTGGTCTCTCCCCGCTTGCATTCTCGATAGGACTTCACTCAAGCAGGTAGGCCTACGTATCCCCTTGTTGCCGCTACCCAAGAATCCCGTCTCCCCATCGCTAGTACACCTGTACTACGACCCACATGGTTAGTGGCAAGCAACGAGGTGGCCCGTCCGCAAGATTATGCTCTGAGCTTATATCGTCATCTGTGATGAAAATGGCCAAGAAACGAAGGAAGCTAGCAAGACGTGCAATCCCCCTTGCCACTCTTTTCCATACCGCAGGAGGCCTTTTCCGATGGATTCCAAAGTGCATGTGTTGTCAATCAAAACAGGTAAATGTGCTGCGATGTGCGCGGCAAGGGCCCGAAGACCTACTCCTACAGTCCACGTTTCAGCCTCCATAATCATGTATAGCGTCGTAACGCACGGTTCACCAGTGAGGCAAAGCACACCACTTTCAGAAGGAAAAGCAGCTTCTCAGCAAGACAAGGGTGCATCCGTAACCATAGTCGCCATTGAACCCTCCCTCCCTCTTTCCGAACACGAAACGTGACGGGTTTCCCTTTACGAGATCCAGTAAGTATGCAGCCTGCCCAAAAGACACTCCCGAAAGGCTCCATTCCATCAGAACGCAGTTTTACGCTTCTCGTTAGCGTGCTCCAACGCCTACGAGCAACCCTGAACAGCAAGTAAAGCAGAACAAGCAAGACGCCTGACACGGGGACGCCAGAGATGGCTGATGATCGAAAAACGCCCACATCGCTAACGGACATGTGGCTCAAAGGGGGGTGTAGAGCGAACATGCATGTGAGCTATCCCCCTCAATTCCATCGCCTAGCGGTCAAAGGGAACCACGGCAAACTAATAAGGGTGTACATTTACCTGGTTTGCGCCCCATACAACATTGGCCTTTCGCACCACCTCTCAAGTCTTCTTCCCATGTCACACCAAGTCACCCCCTGTCACCTGAGAAGCGAATGCTATCCATCTCAACATCATCACGGATCGTGGGTGCTACAGCTAGCTCACGCCGGACCACCTCCAGCTGTCCTGCCAACGACGACGCCAAGAAGCACATGACTTCTGAACTTGCTCTGTAACCCATAGTCAAGAGCAAACGCTCCACTAAAATACCGTCTTGTTGGTAGCACCTAAGCTCCACACACACACACCTTCTCGGGTAAAGGGACCCGGTAAAAGTCGTCCTTCGAATCGGAGTAACTGAGGCTTCTACACCGAACCGCCGCAAGGTACCGTGTAGCATGTCCCGGTGGTACCTGCGCTTCATAGTGCTCTGACTCCTCCTTGGTCCTTGGCCACGCTATCCACCGTTGTCCCCAGGCCGACGGCTTTTCCTCTACCACGGAGGCGGCCACCACCCGTCCCCAGGTCTTTTCTGCGGACGCGAACGCAAAAGCACCTGCCTTTCACAGGATGTCCGTGTCTCCCCTGGTGATCCGGGCTCGCGGTGGCTCCTCGGCTGTCGGTTTCACATTCTGCCCGAGTGATTCCCATAACGACAGAAACTGCCTCCGCCTGCCAGGTCGCATGCGCGCACACACTACGTCCACATCCAAAGGGGTGATGCACCCACTCTTTGGAAAGGGAATTTCTGTTCCTCTTCACAGGTTGTCCCTCCCTCCGCTACCGCACGCGTGAGGCAGCTTTGCGTAGCCAACAAGGAAATCTCTTCGCGCCGTTGCTCCGCAAAATACATATGCATCCTGCCTTGGCGGATGTACATACTCGCCGCCAATTGGTGCAGGTCATGTGGCCAGCACCGTGCCCTCTCGCATATGTACACCGTACCGATGTTTCCGGGATGTCTGAGTGACTCTTTTTGCTTCGTCAGAAGCACCATCGTTGGTGAGTCACAATCCCGTGTGCGTCGAGAACTTTTGCTGCACACCGGCACCCCCCCCCCTGACTTGATTGAATGGGCGCTGCAACGGCACTGCCGCAGGAGTTGCATGGCGCGACCCCTGTTCCGCGCTGTTAACGGAGTCGATGGTCCCGGTGCCCCCTTCTGCCCCCGCAACTCGACAGCCAGCCAGGCCTTCACCCAAAAATCGGCTTCTGGAGAGGTGAAGCTTCACCCCCGATGCCCTTCCGCATGGTGGCCCAATCCAGAATCACATTGCCGGTTGGCAGGGAATTGGAGTTGCCCGCTGTGATCCCACTGGCCTCTGCCCGTTGACTGGCCACTGTCCCTGTCAGCTGCCAAACCACCTTGTCCTGCCACTTTGAAGTGCTTTCCACCATCATCCGCAGGTCGTCCGGTGCCATGAGCTTCGTGGGCGCCGTTTCCCTGCACGTGACCACCCCCCGACATCCTTGCAGGTATTGGTCTCTCAAAGGAACCTTGCGTTACAGCAGATGCTTCAGTGCCTTGCCACACTGCAACGGTGTGAAGCACTTGAAGGGTTTCCACTCCAGACATAGCGAAGCGTTTTCCATGCACCTCTCTGGCCCCCCTGAGACTGCAAAACATTGAAAGCCCTTCCATCATTGGCGCACGCAGTTCTCACGTGGTCAATTCCCATTTGCTTCGAATGGCTTCGCTCATGTGCTGCACCAAAGTGGGAGGATGAGGCTCACGCACATCACCAGTGGGCCTTACATCACACGTGCTCCCCGGAGGGCCATCGATCAAATGCCGAATGGCTGCTTCCTACAAAAGGCTCTGGCTGTCGGTGAATTTTCGCGCTGATCCTCAATGCACATACCCAGTTACCGGAGCACCACCCCCGCCGCGCAGGCCCTCCCATTACCCCGGTCCCCGCCCGGCGCATCCCCCTCGGGGTGCTCCAGGCCTCCCACACCAGTAGGCGGGCAGGGCAGGGCGGCGCGCTCGACCTGAGCGCTAATATCCGTAGGGACAGTTCGCTCGGGCCTCCCCACATCGCAGGTACGCGGCCCTGCCACCACGAGGAGTGGCTCGGCATTAAGAGAGGGAGGGTTACCCGGCTTCCCCATAGAGAGTGGAGGGGGGGGTGCTGGTGCCTGGGATACCACGCACTGTGGTGTCTGCCCTTTATCAGAGCATCTGAGGGGAGAAGAGCAAAATGAGGAACAACAGAAAAAAATGGTGGGCACAGCACATAATGGGACTGGTAGGGAGTACTGGAACTCCATTCAGCATCAACATAACCTATTTTCACTACCCCTCCCTCCTTTCGGTCTTGTCAGTGCCTTTCAAAGCAAAACAAAAGGCGAACGCAAACTGAAAGCAATCAGAAGACCATCCAGTGGTTGAAAACGAGGTGATAAAGAGCACTAGAACCTCGTGTGACTGAGATGCGTAGACCACAACAGAATGCACTCCAAAACAGAAGGTGCCCTATCCCGCGCTGACGCTCGTTGAGAGATGACATCGCTCTATGGTTGCTGCGCCACACCTCCCTCTCATGGTAATTTTATCGACTTTTAAATGAACAGAGCTGGAGATGGTAAAAGAGACACAAAGTACACATAGACCAGTCTCTGAGGGTGCCTTCCGTAGCGTACTCGAGCGGGAGAGCATGAGCACCGCGAGGAGCGGTGTTAAGATGAGCCGAACATCAAAACATGTTGAAAGGAGGTAAAAGTTTGTGCACATACGCCTGCGAATCCGCAAGTGTGACGATGCAGGATGTGGTCCCGCAGGTCAGAGACATGCGCTGGCATGAAAAGGAAAGATACGCCACACAAACAAAAACGTGTAGGCGTACAGAGTCGAGAGCGGCGGTCTTCAACACAGTCCACGACAAGTCACTTGAAAAGGTAAATCAACATAAGGAATGTTTGTGGCTGTGGTGAGAGAAGGCGGAAGAGGGAGTGATCGAGTAGTAGGAAGACGAAAGATGGCATATGTGCTATTTTTGTAACGGCCAGTGGTGAGGTGTGAAAACAAAAACGTCCGTATATTCCATGGCAGCCACATCCACATATGCATGCACGCAGACACTGAGGCAGGGATGCTCGAGTAAGTAAACGCAAACACATACCCCTAATCCTCCGAAGCATTTTTGCCTACACGGACGGGCGAGGCAAACTAATGCGGAGCAAGTAAAGAGAGGTTTTTCCTCTTCGCTTCCCACGCACGCGCCTCTCGGGAAAAAGATACTCGGTAAACACTTCACATACACAAGGAAACGGTACGGTGCAGCGTCGGGACGAGTGACACGCATGCAGGTGATGGAAAAAGGTGTAAGTGTTATTGTCGGGAAGCGCTACAGCACGCCTGTGCGTAGGGGCGCCGGTGTGAATGCACTCTGCCCTAGTGGAGAGTCGCATCGTTGGGCATCCGTTCAGCTGGTGCTCTTGCTGGCGTGTCTGCCGTGAAGAGAGCGGGCAAAGTTGCCAGTGGAGAGACAGGAAAATAATGAGAAGCATGGGTACGACACAGTGCAGGACAGATACACGAGAAATACAAAGGGAGCAGTAGAAAGGGAAACGGTCAACCGAAGAGAGAGGGTGGAGAAACAGAGGAGCTCCTGCCCACCAGTGGTGAGAAAGGCGATAGCAAAAAACGAGTACCACAAAGGATAAAAAAATAACACAGTCTATGCACACGAGAAAAGGGACACAGTGAAGCGACCACTGAGGCGAACCCCGCAGCTGCAAGGCCCACTACCTACAAAGTAGCCGAAAAGCACACAAAATGACAGGCGATTGGCGAATGGGTCTGCAGAAGACAACAGAGAAACCAAGAGGGAGTCAAGAGAGTGCTAGAGATGGGGCCGGGTTACACACACGCGCAGCAGACATCTGGCAAACGAATCAAGAAGAAGAACCAAAGACAAGCACGTGCTCTTGCCCTTCGTACCCATTGCCGTCTTTGTCGCGCGTGCACAAAGTCCCACGGTAGTAAATGGTGCCCCTCCTCCTGTCCCGCAAGGAGGAGCAGAAAGACACAACGACACAGAGGACAACGGCACGTGCAAAAATGAGCAGGCACGGCAAGGAATAAAGGAAGTAGGTAGCTGGACGACGGCGAGAGACAACGAATAACACCCAGACACGCATCCATGCGCGTAGCCCAAAAAGGACAGCAAACACACGTATCACCGAGTAAAACAATACGACCAGTGGCGTGGGACGGTCCCAGTGAACAGCAACGGGAAAGAGACGGCACCATTCGCTAGGAGGGCACAACCTGTTCGTTTTCCTCAAGCATGGGACAGTTCCCATCGAGATTTATACTCACCCCCCAGTGCCAGGAGTTGCTCGTGCGTGCCACGCTCGATAATCTTGCCACTGTCCAAAAGCACAATCTGGTCACTGTGGCGGATGGTCGTGAGGCGATGCGCGATGGTGATCGTGGTAACATTGAAGCGCCGCTGAAACAAGTCTAAGTTGCGCTGCACTCGCATTTCTGTTATGCTATCGAGGGCACTGGTAGCTTCATCGAGCAGCAACAGCTTTGGGCAGCGGATAACGCCTCTGGCGATGGCCACGCGTTGTTTCTGTCCGCCGCTGAGCTGCTGGCCCCGGTAGCCCACCTCCGTGTCGTAGCCGTTGTCCATCTCCATGATGTCGTCATGGATGCAAGCGGTCTTTGCTGCCTCAATGACCTCCTCCTCCGTGGCATCGGGCAACGAGTACTTGATATTGTCACGGATGGTGCCGCTGAACAGGGAGGGCTCCTGCAGTACAATGCTGAGCTGGTCGCGCCACGTGACAAGGTCGAGAAAGCTGAGATCTTGGCCATTGATGAGTACCGTGCCCGACGAGATAGGATAAAACCGAGCCAGAATTTGCACAATGGTGGACTTGCCACAACCCGTCTGCCCCATCAGACCGTTCGACGAGCCTGCCTGAAAGTTGAGAGAGACGTTGTTCAGCACCTTTGCCCCCTCACGCGCCGGGTACGCGAAGCTAATGTTGTGGAATGCGATACCCACCTGCTCCTCGAAGTTCACCTTGCCGTACTCATAACTGTCCACCGCCGGCACACGGTCAATAACAGTGAAGACACGGTTCGACGAGTCCCGCGCATCGCGCAGCTTCGTCGCAAAGCTGCCGGCCTCCGCACCCGCCAGCGTTGAACCCATAGTGATGGCCATTGCAGCAACCAACACGTTGCTGAAGTGGGTCTCGTTCTTCTCAATGAGTGTTCCGCCATACCAAAACGAGAGAGCCATCGATCCCATCAGTGTGATCTCCGTCACACCGGTGAGAATACTAATGAGAACGATGCGGCGCTCGGCAGTCTGCTCCGCGATGTTGATGATCCGCTTGTATCTCTTGATCACCCGATTCTGCATGTTGAAGGAGGCGACAGTGCGTATAGAGCCGAGTGCTTCGTTCACTACCGTGTCGATGCCACTCTCGCGAACCTTTTCTGAGTCAGCAAAGAAGATTTGCTGCGCAACGATGCTGCCAACAAACAGCGGCATCGTGGCCAGGCACACGAGCGCTACCTTCCACTGCATGAAAATGCCAATTATAATGCCGCCGGCGAGTGCGCAGACAGACCTGAGACGGGAACCGAGGGTAGGGCCGTACAGCTGATGTACTGCCTCGCAGTCGCCAGAGAGAAGGGTCGTCAATCCCCCGGGGTCTCGACGGGGCATGTCAAAGAAGGTTTGGTCCTGTCGAAGAATCCGCTGGAACAGCAGCGAGCGCAGCTCACAGGTGAGGTACTCGCCGACGTAGCCGTAGAAACCCGTGAGCACAGCCCCCAGGAAGTAGACAGCGCCCAAAAGAATGAGCAGAATCGCGTAGAGGGCTGCCTGTTTCTGCATGTGCTTCTTGTCCTGCGTCTGGCGGTAGTTACCGAGACTGTTGATCAGCTGAGAGATCGTGAGGCCGACGCAAGGGAAGACGATGGCCGTGAGGATGGAGCCTAGCAAACCCAGTACAATCGCCCACCAGCGACTCGTCGTCATTTTCATAATGCGCCACATCGACACGCTCGTCTTCCGCTCTTCCCAATCAGTTCGGTGCTCGAAGGGGACATTGTCGACGTTGGAATACTGACTCCACCGGTCGTCCTCTTCGTAGAAGCCATTGCTGTTCGAGTCCCACGAGTTATCGCTGCAGTAACTATCGACACTCGACACGCTATCACCGGCATTTTCGTCGAGAGCGCCTGGATAGAGGTAGAAGCTTGTGTCGTGCACCACAGTGCGCAAGTTTCCCATGGCGGTATCCTGCATCATCACCATCGAGGCGAAGCGGCCGTTCATGCGGATGAGCTCCTCATAGGTGCCGCACTCAACAATGGAGCTGCCACCGTAGCGCGACCCGTCGAGGAAGTAGATGCAATCCATCTTTGCGATGGTGGCCATTCGATGTGCGATCGTGACCACCGTCATTTTGCTATTCTGCGTGAGATCGTCTATGGCACGCTGCACCTCCACCTCCGACTTTCGGTCCAGCGCGCTCGTCGCCTCATCCAGAAGGAGGATGTCGGCACCACGCACGACGGCACGCGCGATAGCGAGTCGCTGCTTTTGACCGCCACTCAACTGGCTGCCCAGAGCACCAACGTTGGTGTCGTAGCCATCTGGCAGGGTCAGTATCATATCGTGAATGTGGGCCTGCTTGCATGCCGCCACTACCTCCTCAAAGGTGGCACTGCGTCGCCCCATACGGACGTTGTCGAGCACTGAACCAGAGAACAAGTTCGGCTCTTGCGAAACGATGCCGATGCGGTTGCGCCACGACCTAAGGTCTAGGTCGCGGAGATCGTGCCCGTCCACGTAGACAGCACCCTCTGTGGGGTCGTAAAAGCGCTGAATGAGACTGATGAGAGTCGACTTGCCGCACCCTGTCGATCCAGAGAACGCAACTTTCTGGCCCTTGCGAATCTCGACACTTAAGCCTCTGAAAATGACCTGATCTGGACGCGTCGGGTAGGCGAACGTGATGTTCCTCATCTCAATGCATCGCTGAAATGTCGCCTCCTTGCCAGGCCCGTTCAGGTCAATTGCCGGCTGCTCATCGATGGTCGTGAAAATGGGGTACGCTGCTGCGCGCGCCTCTACGAAGGACATGAGGGCTGGAAACACTTGTCCGAGACCCATGGCGCCGTTCATCACCGTCAGAAAGGTTGCCGCAACGGAGCCGACGTCGGCGCGGCCGCTCTGGACAAGGTACACAGCGAGGAGAAAGGCGAGCCCGATGACGCACAGAATGACTCCCATCACGGAAGCGCCCGCCATCGCCACGAGAAAGTCCTTCTTAATACCCGCCTTGCGCGACCCCACTACCATTTCTGAGAAGCGCTCCACCTCGTGCATCTCCCGGTTGAAACTCTGCACTGTTTTGATGTTCTGCATGACTTCCTGAGCAATGGCACTCGCCCTCGCGTACTGCTTGCGTGTCACCGACACGTGGCGAGCTGACGCGGCAGAGAGGAAGTACACCATCGCTCCAATGAGTGGAAAGGAGCCCATTATAAGAAGCGTCAGCTCCCAGCTCGCAATGAATGCCAAAGTGATGCCGATGAGGCCGGTGCCGAGGTTCTCAATCCAGCTGGCGAAGCGGTCGTTGATGCCGTTGAGGACGACGCGTGTGTCTCCAGTCAGACGAGAAATGAGCTCACCAGGCTTGCGGCCATCGTGCCAGCTGATGTCCTGGTTGACGACAGCAGAGAAGTAGGCGCATTTGATGCGGCCGACCAGGCGCGTGGCAGTCACCTGGTATGTCGCAGTCTTGATGAAGACGAGCACCATCGAGAGGATGCCAACGCACGCCATCAACATCGCATAGTTGCGCGTCAGCTGCGGTGCCAATTCGTCGTCGTAAGCATTGTTCGTCATGCGTCCAAAAAGGTACATAAAAAGCGGCGTGACACCGCCGGAGCAGAAGGCCGCAGTGCTACCCACAATAACGGCGAACCACTCACCAGGGGAGCGATAGCGAAACAGCTTGAAAATGGGCACCTGTCCTCCTATCTGCTCCGATACTGGCTCCTCCGCATCCTGGAGAGTTGCCTTAACCTTCGTCTTTTGATCGGCTGACATCATTCTAGCGAAGATGCGTGCGAGCCAAACTGTCGAGCGCCTTACGAGACCCAACGCGAGGAAACAGAAAAGAAAAGCACCCGAAGTTCACTACATCACCACTGTAAGGGGTGTCAGAGAGACCCGGTGACATGTGAGGCGTGCACGTTGTTGCGAGTATGCGTGCAGGCGTGGGGGAAGGTGGTATGACAGAGGTGAAAAGTGTAGACGAGGAGAGGGGTAAGGCGCCGAGAGCAGCGGAATATCTCAGTGCAGCACCGCATAGCCAACAACATGAGCTTGCATACTTCTCCACCAGCAGAGGCGGCGTTCAAGTTCTCCTAGCGGCCGAGAGCATTCTTGCCTCTTTTATAGTGTTGCGTGACTCCATCATCACAGCATCGTGCCTAAACACTTAAATGCTGCTTCACACCCTTCCCACATACCTGAAAGGCGCGGGGTATCTCGTTCACCTGCACCACTACGTGCAGAGAAGAGTAAAACATTAATCTTGCGAGGATGTCATGGAAGAATCACGACGAGTACAGCGTAATGCGTGTGTGTGTGTGTGTGTGGGTGTGTGGTCCACTGTGGAGTACGTCAAGTGAAGTACTGTGACATGAGTAGTGTTGGCGCGTTCGGACAAAGGCTGCTTAAGCGAGTGGTAGTAGTCCACTCGCAGAGACTCGCTTGCATGACAAGGGCAAAGACAGGAGAAAACGCCCTCGCAGTGACCACACGGCATTGGTAGTGCCCCTTCCACTTCCTTCAGTGTTTCTGGACAAACACGAAACACACAAACAATCACGTCAGCGGTGGTCATGTGACGACGCATACAGGCCGGCAAAAAACGAAGAAACATGAGAACACAAAGAAATCTACTTTATGAAACTCACAAGCTCATCAAAAACCCGCAAACATGCACAGCTGTGTGAACAGCCACCGCGTACAGGGCGTGTCTATGACAAGACAACAACCATACTGATACCGCGGTGAGTAACCGTGTGTGTGTGTGTGTGTGTGAAGGGGTCTGGTGGGAAAGAGTCTAGGCAATCGCAATACGACTGAAAAGAAAATAAAGAAACACCTCGACATATACTCTAAGGCTGCGCTCGACGCCGTCCGAGTGAAGAAAGAGCTCGCTGCGCAGCGGCACGGGTAGAGGAGTGGGCAGAATGACGGCAAAGAATGCGAGAAGACCAACAAACTCCTCGATTTCTGGGTGCAGAGGTGCGGTGCCCTTCCATCGACATCTGTGGTCTTTGTCCACGGAAGCTACTGAATCTTGAGCGGGTAGATCATCTCCACCATCTTCTCCCACTTCCACCCGTTCTTGATGTTGCGCGCCTCAGCGTTGGTGCACAGAACGATGTCCGCCTGCTCCGTGTCTTCGACGAAGATGGCACCACCCTCCTTGAGCAGCAGGCTGGCGGTGCTGTAATGCTTGCAGGACATGAACAGCTCTGTGAGGGCAATGCGCTTCTTCAGCAGTGGTGGCTCCTCATGCTGGAAGCCGTAGTTCTCTTCACGCAGCCA
Source organism: Leishmania braziliensis MHOM/BR/75/M2904 (assembly GCF_000002845.2). Lineage (NCBI taxonomy): Eukaryota > Euglenozoa > Kinetoplastea > Trypanosomatida > Trypanosomatidae > Leishmania > Leishmania braziliensis. The sequence goes on along the minus strand of NC_009318.2, from coordinate 962,010 downwards.
CGTCTGCTCTTTCAAAGAGTCCACCACGTACGACTCGGGCAGCACCCAGCAGCCTCGCACAAGCGCCGTCAGAAGCTTAATCGTGAGCTGGCCATTCGTGATGAGGTGGGTAAGGTTGGACGGCACAGGCATGTTTGACTTGCACTCCGCAATCGCCACGTTCGGCAGCTGCTTCACCGCATGCAGCACGTCGTTGCCATCAAACCCACTGATCGCAAAGACGCGTGCGTCTTCAGTGCGCGCACGTTTCATCGAGCTACCGCCGGTGGCTGCGTACGATTGTCCAGAGGAGACACTGCGGTTCTTGCCATGGCGGGAGAGCGACGCGGTCGTCGCGTTGGTGTGCAGGGACTGCATCGGCGAGCGCGACGCTGCCTGCGAAATGACGCGACGCGACAGCTCCTCCAGCTTCGCCTCCACCGCCGTACACCTGTCGACGGCAGCGCTGAGCTCTACCTCAAGTGTGGCGACCTTCGTCCTCTCCCCCTCGAAGCGCTGGCGGTAGTCACGCGCCATTTCCTCAAAGCGACGGTGCTCCCTTGCCTGGGCCTTGAGCGTCGTACACTCTTCCATCAGCGCCTCCGTCTGTGCGCGAAGGTCGCGGGTCGAGGCGAGGCCGTCGTCAGCAGATTTGATCTGCGCTTTACGTAGCTCCGAGAGCTCGTCTTTGCTCTGCATCAACGTCACCTCCAAGGTACGGATGCGCTCCTTGGCATCGCGTATGTCCTTCGAAAACTCCTCCTCGATGTCGTGGTTCTGCTTTATCAGCCGCTCCACCCGCTCCGCGGCTTCCTCGGCCGCCTCGGCGTTCAGCTGCGCATCGCTCGCCAGCTGCGCGTTGTCCTGCTCTGCCGCGACACATCGGTCCTTGGTGTGCACAAGCTCTTCTTCTGCTTTGGCAAGCTGTCGCTCCCGCTGCGCCAGCACGCCAGCTACGGTGGAGAGCTCACTTGACGCCTGTGCAAGCTGGCGACGTAGAGACTGAGCCTCTTCCTCGATGGACGTCTTACTTCCCCGCGCCTCACGGACCGCCGCCTCCATCTGGAGCTGGAGCTCGCACAGAGCAAGACGATGCTCCTCAGTGAGGCACCGCACTTCCTTGACGCGATCGGCTGTCAGCTGCCTCACGTCTTCCTGCAGCTGGCCTGCCGCTTGGCGTGCCGCAGACAGTTCTTCAGCCGTTGTCTTCGTCCTCTCCTTCCAAAGACGCAGCTCCTCTTGCAGCTCTGCGATAGCAGTATTTTTTGACTCCATCACCTGATTCACACGCTCCTCGTTGAGCGCCTTTTGCTCCTCGAGGTACGTCACGTTCAGCCTCTCTTGCTGCTGCACAAAGCTGCGGTGCTGCTGCTCCAACGCCTGGCACTCTTTCTGTAGAGCATCGATTCGAGACCTGCAGTCGCTCACCTCAGCGCACGACTTTTCCAAGTCATTAAGTGTGGTGGCGAGCTTCGACTCCGACAGCTCGCGAGCCTTCTGTGCTTGCTTCGCCTCCGCGGCGAGTCGCGTCATCTCCTCCGCCGCGCCTGCCAGCTCCTCACGCATCGACTGCAGCCGTACTTGGCACTCACTCTCCTGCTGCTCTGCCATATCGTCGAGTCGCTTCGCGTTCTCCTCGCGCAGTTTGTCAATAGACCTCTTCAAGAACTCCACCTCCTCAGTGCGAGTGACGCCTTCGGTCGACATCTTCGCCTCAAGAGACATGCGCGCCTTGTATTCCCGTTCGATCCGCTGCGCATAGTCCCCAATCTCCTGCTGGAGGTGGTGGTTGCTCTCGCGCAGCAGCTTCACCTCCTCCTGGGAGCGCGTGAGCTCAAAACGGGCGAAGTCGAGGTCCTTCTGAATGTCTGACACTTTCAGCAGCTCCCGCTTCGCCTGTGTGTAGCGCGCACGCAGCTCATCGTACTCCTGTGCAGAGATGAGCGCGGAGTGGGAAACAGAAGTCCGATTCGGGTACCGCATTGACGGACGCTGCACAGACGCGCGCAAGAGGCTGCTGGTGTCCAGAACCATCTTTGTCAAGTCCATCTCCTTTCCAGCGGCGGCTTTCTTCTCCATGTTGGGCTGGGAAGGAGGCGCAATGGCATCCTCCTGGGACGTCTTGGTAGCGGTGGACGTCGAAGTGACAGCAGTTGTGGGGACAAGCACTGGTGCCAGTGCTTCTGCCGTGTCCGCCTCTTCCGGGATCGGGTCAGGGAGGGTTATGCTCTTCTGGAGCCACAGGCTGTCTGCCTCGCTCATTGTGGTCGCGGTTTGGTGTTCTTCTGCTTTGCCGCCGGGGTACACGAACTGGACGGTGTCAAGAGCGTGCAAAGCGGTGCACTGCAGAGAGTCTAAAGTGGGGAGAGCGACGCGTGCAGTCGGGCGCGATCACTAAACGCATACAGCGCCTGAGGGCCTGCTGAATCCAAATAAGAGCGACAACAAGCGATGGTCTGTGCGAGCACTGAAACACACCAGTGCACTGGGAAGGGGGTTTGTGCGACTCACCAATTTCTCGCCCAGTAACCGCTGTCACGGTGCTCAGATCGCTCTCTGCGCACGTAAGCGTGTTTGCAAATGTCTGCGTGAGAGATGCTCCTGGGGAGAAGCTAAGAACAAGTTCGCCAGCCTTGACTCAAACGAGTAGGAGAGCGCGTCTCTGTGGCCATGACCGTGTATGCACGTGTATGCGTGGGTGTGTATGCATGTGTGTGTATGTGTGTAGGTGCGGGGGCACATCACCAAGAAAGCGTTAAAAGACGATGTCGTGAAAAACATTGGCGGTGCGGTGCGCAACCATCGAGAAGGACGACATTCTACGCAGTCGCTTCGAAGCAATTGTGATGAGGCGCGAGTATAATCCCATGAGACCTACTCGCCATGCCATCCACGGCCCTCACACCACACAAGGCGCTAAACACAACGGTAGACGTAGACTTGGGTCGCTGCGCACATTGCATGAAGACAGCTAAGCAGGTGTACTGCTCTCCCTTGGGTGTGCACGCGCACGCGTACGCGCACATCCTGAATCACTTCTCCACTATGTGTGTGCGTTTTCTCCTCTTTTGGCGGCGCACACGTGCACCATCCGGGTGCATATGATCGCGCCTCACTGCCAACACACCACAACAAAGGCGCGTGTGCACGACTCCCTCTCTTCAGCGCCGCACTCCACCACATGAGAAACTGGGAGGCAACAAAGGCGAAGTGCCAGCGGAGACATACACATAAGGCACGAGCCCCTTCACAAAGTTTGGCCAATCGGCAAGTTGACCTTGTCAAACAAATTCGAATAACATTGCAGCTGCCTCAGATCTCTTAGGAGAACTGGAGCGGGCAAAAGAAGGGCGAGGCGGTACACTCTCAGCGATGCCTCTCCTCAAACGTGTCCCATTCACTGCCACACGAGATGCGCTGCGCTACGCCCCACCCCGTCTGTCACAGGGGGCACATCGCGTGGTGCAATGCAGCCGTACACACGCGCCAGGAAAACGACCCGACCCAGTTACCGGAGCACCACCCCCGCCCCAGGCCTCCCACACCAGTAGGCGGGCAGGGCAGGGCGGCGCGCTCGACCTGAGCGCTAATATCCGTAGGGACAGTTCGCTCGGGCCTCCCCACATCGCAGGTACGCGGCCCTGCCACCACGAGGAGTGGCTCGGCATTAGGAAAGGGAGGGTTACCCGGCTTCCTCACAGAGAGTGGAGGGGGGGTGTTGATGCCTGGGATACCACGTGCTGTGGTGTCTGCCCTTTACTCAGGGGCATCAGTGGAGATGATGGAAAACACAAAGGGGGGTGCGCTGCGGCGGGCGGGCAAAGGAGAGCACTGCGACGCGATAGCCGAATTTGATTTAAAAAAGTGCATAAAAGCACAGGAAAGAGTAAAAATGAGAGAGTAGCGGGCAAGCGAGCGTAACAGCGGGAGGCAGAGGGAGAGGTACGCAACGCAGGGCAGCATCGTCACAGGGCGCGCGAGAATCGCTGCACAGTCACGGAGAGGGAAAGAGGTGCAGAGCAGTCATGCGTCCCATACAACATCTCACCTATCGCCGCATTTCTACCCTCCTCCCTCAACGAGGAAAACAAGTGCACCTTCCGCTCGGCGTCCAGCCCTCTCGCCATTTGATAATGAGTTCTTCTCATTCTTCCGCTATTGGCTCCGGCCTCGGGTGTGTCCTCCATTAACGGCAGAACACTGAGTTATCGTAGGTGTGTAGTGACGGAGGGCGGCAGCGAGTAAAAGTCAAGGAGAAACTTCCTGTCCTTCGCTCACAGGACGTTGGGATAGTACTGACGAGCAAGAGAAAGAAAGTGAAAGCGATCTTCCGGCTGCACCGGCTGCAAAGCGGAGGAAGGGAATAGGGCGTGAAGGCCACTGCGGCGCTCCTCTGAGGTGGAGTACGGCTCTAGCGAGCTCGGCACACTGAAGGTAACACCGTACTTGATCAAGGCAGAGGGATTCACCTTCACCTCCTGCACGATGCGCTCTAAGGTGGCATAGTCAGAAGAGCGTGCGGCACTCACGTACAGACCACGAGTATCGGTAGGGTTCACGTGATGCTCCTTGAGGTAGCGCGGCAGCATCCCCTCCGACTTGTCGTAGTCTACGTACACTGATGAGGTCGACGCCTGGTACGGAGCGAAGAGGCCGTGTGAGAAGTGTGATGGACTGAAGGCGGGAGGGACATCCGGAATGATCCGGCCTACGTCGATCTTCCGCACACTGTTTGTGCGGTGAACCCGGCCAGACGGAGCCTGAGCTCTTGGATAGTTGTCCAGCAGACGCAGAAACTCGCCTACATTGGCAGCGGTCACATCCACCTGCATGCCATCGTTGACCAGCTCGACAACACGTTGGCCGTCCGGCACGCTGAAGGTGAGGCCAAGCTGCGCAATCGCCGGGCTTGGCACCGCCCCACGACGGAGCAGATTGACCTTGTCGTGAAACGAGCTCACATCGTACGGACGACCGATGTGCTGCACAGAGGGGCGGGTGCTCCGTTCAAAGCCAGCTGCACTGCCGCCCACCTCCGCCACCACCGCAGCTGGGGGTACGACACTCGTCGTTTGTACGTCCGCCGCGCGTGACATGGGGCTGAAGAGGTCACCCGTGAAGTGGACTGGCGAGTAAAGAGTTGACTCGCGATCAGGGTCATAGCCTGGAGCCTGAGCGAGAATAGCAGGAATGCCGAACGTCCCAGCAGAGTCGGCAGCGGCCTGGTTAGTCGGGTACGCGGCAGTGCGATCCTTGTACGCCTGCCTCCTAACCACACCAGTGGAGTGAGAAGAGGGAGGCAACAACTGCCGCTGACTCCTACAGGGTTCGCGGTACCGAGCAATATGCGCTAGGTAGTGCGGAAATTCTTCGTACCGTACTTTCATCCAACGCCCGTTCGGGATCAGCTCTTCAATCGCACCGTTGGGCAGCGTCACCACCCACCTTAGGCCGGCCTTCTCGAAAGACTCTCGCGGCAGCATTGCGAGTTCGTCGATGTGTCTGAAGAAGGCATCGTTCGGTCTCTGGCTGAGCACAACCGAGTCCTCGCGCTTCGTTGCTGTTGGCGGCGGCTGTGGGGAGCGAGCGTCAGGGGCCGACACCGGTGAGCCCGGCGGCGGGGCCATAACGGCGCTACCGCCCGGCAGCGTTGCCGTCGTTTCGCAGTCGTTCTTGTCCGCACTACACTGCGACAGCCGAGTAGTGCAGAGCTCCTCTTCAAGATACTGCAGGATGGAATGCCCCACATTCAGGTGAAAAGCCTCAGCGATCATCGCCACGGAGATGCTCAGCTTTCCGATCAGCGCCGATACCTCATCCTTTTCAAAAGGCGACATGCTTGACGAAGACGTGAAGGCCAGAGCAGATAGCTCCCCCATGACCGCCATCATGTGCATCAGCGACACCTCCACCGTTGGCGCGCTATCACCGCCGCGGCCTCGCCTGTACGCTTCGTAGTACCGCTCCGCAAGTCGCTGAAGCACCTTCTCCCCCGAGTCGGTTGCACAGGTCTCTTCCGCCATCTCCTAATAAAGGTGGCTGTCGTCACGCTTTGGGGCCCACAGAAGCGCCGGGCAGTGCTTTCCTGCGAGTAATGTCCGTATGACCCCGTGCAGTATTGTGTGGGATACCACCCAGTCCTGGCACTGTACTCGGTTCGTAAGCGTGTCTATGCTTGAGCTTGCCTGTGTTTGTGTGTGTGTGTGTGTAGGTGGGTGGGTGGATGGGTGCGTGTCATGCAGGCAGAAAGGAGAAAACAGAGAAAATGAACAGGAAAGGCAAAGATGGAGGCTTCCAGGGCCACCTTGACGTCCACTGCAGAAGCCCTTGAAGGGCGCTGACTCGTCCGATGTGCAGGAGACAACTGTGTATTACACGATCTACTACACGGAGAGCGTGTAACGGGTTGAGTGATACGCCAGAGTCGTGTGTCTGTAGGTATGCCTGGGTTACACTATCTGCGTGTTGGCCTGCAGAGCAGAGAAAGACGTCAAAGCTGCAGCCCGACAGGTCACAGGCGCAGCGCGCAAGTGGATCCGTTGAAGATCAGAGGAATATCAGAGCAAGGAGAGAGTGAAGTGCGATGTGAGAAACAAAGTTGGTGCTCGTAGAAAGAGTCGCTATAATCAGCGCATGATCGTAAGCCCTGTTGCACAGAATGGCGGCACCAGCTTGTACGCGATGAGCCAAGCTCATTGGCTGAGCTCGTGTGTTGAATGAGGACTGCATAAAAACCGTCCCAGTAGAGGGAAAGAGGGAAGCGTACGATGACGGTCTCGAGAAGGTTCTCGAGCATACGCAATACCACAAGAAGCCGTGCTCGAGAAATGCTAGTGAAACTCTTAGCACGCCCTTGCGGGGTCTTTCGCAGTCTCCAGTGAAACCTCGTGTCGAGTGACAGCGCCACAAATCAGCGCTCTGGAGAAGCACAACACTCAGCCAACCTCGTCATAACACCCACGCAGACGCGCATGTGAGCTCTCAGATGTCGCGGCGGCGACGACTAATGGTAGAAGCGCGCGCTTCTGGCTTGGACCGCGCCACACTGTTGCTCTCCTCCACAAAACGGAATCCCTGTAGATTGCCGGCAACATGCCTACCAGCGGTGCTAGTGAACTCGTAAGGCCCTGACGCGCCCTGTGCACTGGGAAGGGCGCTGTGGTCGAACGTGTTCGACGATATTCCGCTTGGCACTGTCATGCCAGTCAACCGATATTAACGTACTTGAAGAGCAGCCTCTTCTGCTGAGCACAAGGCCAACGATTGAGTGGCTTGGATAAAAACTGAGCAAACGCTGCCTTCTAGTATTTAGAGGAGCGAGTGAAGAAGCTGCGAATCAGAAAAGAGGGGAAGAACGACGCGAAAGAAAGCCCTAGTTGCAACAAACAGAGTGTGCCATCATGAAGTGGAGCATGACACGACGCTGACCTACACAAAGTAGCTCCCCGTCCGCCATACTGCCCTCTATCCCCTTCATGAGGTCCACAGGCCCTCTCGACGGCATTTGCGTGACACACAATAAGAGGACAAACTACCACTGTCACGGCATTCATGAGATCCACACAGTGTCAAACCACCTTCAGCACATAGAAATGAAAGGCCACAGACCTTCGACAGTCTCCTCGTGCACTCGTGCCAGCCACATTTTCTTCTCTTGTGTTTCTCTCATCGGTCTGCCTGTGTGAGTATGTTTCGACAGGGTTCGTGCCTAGAATATGATGCGCCAGCGAAGTCAAAATCACAACGGCAGCTGCGCCTCTTCACATATATGGCACCTCTCATGCGCACGGAGGTACACAGGCGCACAAATCCATGCTTCAGCCGTCCCGAACCCCGGCATCGTCACTTCCCCAAGAAAATCACAGCCCTTCCGAACTAACGCTGGCGCCATCCCCCCCCCCCCTACAGCGCTCCTCAGGTCACCAGCAACTCACACCGAGAAACGCAACCACGGAGCATTTATGCACAACACAGAACTGAAAACACCAAGAGAGAAAGAGCGCGGACACATGCAGAGCTGACACTGGGTCACTCGTACTGCTGACCGGCGGCAACAAGAAGGCACACGCAGGGACTCCACCGTGCACATCACGCGCCGTGAAAGCAACAGTCCTTCTCCCTGCGCCACTCCACAGCGGACAAGCCGGTAAGGAGGCGCATCCACAACCGCAGCCCATCCACCTCCCCGTGGCGCCACGGCGAAATCCTCGGCGTCAAGGACAAACCGTTCGCCGTCGCACCAGGTCATGCGCCTAGCGGTCTCCCCCCTCCCGCTGCCCTTCTTTGACTCCCCCTCGCACCCCTGCTGTGCGCTCGGCGCAACACACACACACACACACACCAGGGTCGCCCGCACGCCTCGATCCACGCGAGCCGTCTCCAGGGTCCTTGCCCGAGGACGAGGACAGTGGCGTCTGCCGTGCGGGTAAGGGGGGATGTCGAGTTGGCATCTGAGACGGGTGACCGCATCGACGATCCATGCAAGCGGCGTCGGCGCCTCTGCCACTGCCGATTCGGCAAGCTTGGCCACCCTGTCCTTGCGCCCCCACTCACAATGGCCAAAGACAAGCACAAAGCAGAGGCACCCGCATTGGCGCTCACACGCGTCTCAGCATGTCATCATTCATCGTTGTGGGGCGCGCTGAGCGGCACGAGGAGGGAGAGCGAGTCCGACACAACAGTCACACTCGCTCTGCTGTGCATTCGCCGATCCAGTTCTTTTCGAAGCACTGCGAGTCCCAGCTCCATTGCATTAGGCTCATCGCAACCACTGCAAACCAGGGCACTGGAGCCTCTTGCCAGTGTGGCTGTGAGCTCATGAGGACGATGAGACATCGCGGCTGCTCCTGATTTGATGATCGCCTCTGTCAAACTCGTCATCCAGAGTCAGGAAAGGAGCTTCGCAAAGCGGAAGGGTGGTTGCTTTCATGGTGCTAGTTTTTCCCCGTTCGGCGACTCCGCCCAAAGCCCACCAGCGAGTGACCAGTTGGCGTAAACGCGACCGATGCGCATGACGAGCGGGTGCATGTGGTGCTCCGAAGAAGTCGATACTTGCATACTCGCATGAGTGCTGCCGAAGGGCGCTGAGAACACCGCCATCCGGCGTGTACACTCACGCGCCAAGTGCGCAATTGAGCCTCCCCACGTCACTCCCGGGAGATGCAGGCGGGTACGGCGCAGCAGCGCTAGGGGAGTTGAGGAAATGGAAATGCGCCTCTCCGAGTAAATTTCTGTCGTTTGCTTACATTGGCGTATCCGCTACGACTGCGGCTGCCTTTGCATGAAATTGCTCCACAGCCCTCCTGCCGTTGACGCTGGCACTGTCCCACCACCACGTGGTGGTGCTGTAGAGTATCCTTGATCCAACCAGTGCCGTGTAGCAGGAAAGAAGAAGGGCTTTTGACGACCCCACTCCGGCGAGCAGAGTGCCCTCAGCCTGTCAAGTGGAGCGCGCCAAAACAGAAGAAAAAAGGGCCTCACTAGTCACCACCGTCGGTGGTGGCCCCTCCCCCTCCCTCACACGCGCACACTTTGCAAAAAAAAAAAAAAGGAAAAAGAGAATGTGAACGACACGCACACGACACGGAATCCAACACATCACTGCTCAATCACAGAGCAGTGGAAAAAACACGCACACAAGTGACACTCGTTGAACGACATCCGCGTGGCTTCTCTCCGCTGCACACTGGCGCACAAGGCCGAACAAACCACACGAGTCGACTCAGAGGAAACGCGCGCTTTGCCTTTGCCTTCCGAGAGAGAGAGGGAGAGAGAGATCAGCTGCTGGACGCCGCATCCACCCTTTGACTACGCTGGCACATCTCCCTTCTGTCGCACCTCGATCGGGTAGCTCTGGATCGATGGGTAGTCGTAGAGACGCTTGTTGTCATCCAGCTTGATCTTTCCACTCCACAAGTCGACTGCACTTGCGTCGATGCCCTTCTCCAGTGCAAGCTCCTGCTTGATCTGATACACAAACTTCATTGGATCCACCATCTTGCGATGCGCGTTGGGGTAGGGGTCGTTGGTGATTCCGCTGCCCGCGCTGTCGGTGCTCGACTGCTGCTGATGCTGGTACTGGTACTGGTTTGGCTGAGGAGGCGCCCGCTGAGGCATGCGTGGCTGGTTGGTGTTCGCTGTCAGCGGCTCCGTAAAGCCCTTCGACGCTGATGAAGATGATTGGTTGGCAGTAGTGGGGATCTTGCCACTCAGCACATCGCGATAGCGCTTTCGCAGTGTCCGTGCGTCCATGCAGTCGGAGAAGTTGATGCCACGCTCATAGAGCTCCTTCGTGATGTCTGTCACCTTCATTGTCTCGACTGGATCCTCCCGCACTGCCGGCTCGACTTCGATCTCGATGGTCTCCACCTCGATTTCCTCCGTTTTGCCGGCATCTGCTGACGAGGAAGTGCCAAGCGTAGTAGACGCCTCTACGCGCTCTCCTTCAACGCGCTCCACATTGGGCTCCAGAGGCGCTGCACTCGGCGATGCAGACGGTTTCTCCTCTCCATGTGCGCGCGTGATCGGTGGCGGTTCCACCTCCAAGTCTTCTGTGGAGTTGGGTGCTTTTTCCGTAGGAGGCGTTGCGAAGTTGGCGCCTTCCGGCCTGTCCGTGCCCCATAGCAACTTCATGATGGCGTCAATTTCAGCTTGAATAGAGCGCGTCTCGTTCTGGAGGTTGGCGAGCCGCGTGTTGTACGCCTTCAGTGAGGCGGACAGCGTGAGTGCTTTCCCTTTGAACTGCTTATCCTCGACGGCGCTCTTCTTGATTACTTCCTGAAGTTTGTATGTCGCGCCCTTCATCGCCTCTGCCATGTCAGCCAAGTCAAGGTTCTGCCCCTTGCACTCTTCCTTCAAAGAGCTGAGCGGTTTGGTGAGGCTTTCGCGGATGTCAACGCTGACAGTGAGATACCGGCACAGGGCTGCCGGTGCCACAGTGTGGGCGACAACGCGACGAAACATGGAGAAAAGGGGGGGAGGCTCACTGCACGGCTGGCGGCTCTTTTGCACTTTGTTTGTGAGTGCGTGTGGACCTCTGCAGGTGTCTCTCGGAGAAAAGAGGTGGTTGCCTTAGCTCGAGTGTGCTGCTCCCCATATGACGCGAAGAGATCCGGAAGAGAAAGAGGAGGAAGGCACACTCTTCAGTAGACGGAGGAAGTGATAAGCACGCACTGCCACTCCTTTCAACCCTGATCCGCATTTCACCCAGCGCTACGCCTCAGCTGTGCATAAAGCGAAATAACGTGTGGGCGGAGGAGGAGGAGAGGCCACAGCAGGGAAGTGTTCCCTGAAAAAAAAAAAGAGAGAAAAATGAATGCGTGCGGAGCGCCGTGGCACGGCCTGCGTGCACACACAACCGCAGCACGATAATGGCGTGGGTTAAGTATGCGCACCGAGCATACACACACACACACACACACTCCGAAGAGCCATGCGCGCGCATAACGGGACGAGGCAACTCCCTGCACGTGCGTATTTTTGCCTTCGTTTTTCTTATTGACTGGCTGCAGTTTCATCTTCGCACCCCTTAAGGACACCAGGACGGTCCACTGGCACAGCATCACCGCAGGCGGTGTCACAGGAGCATGCGCGACACAGAGACGCAGGCAAACGTCCTGAAATCTTCGGGGAGAGGCCGAAGGCTCGTCTCTGTGTTAAGCTCATCCGCTCTCTTTTGGTTCAGGAAAGGGCGACGTCGCGTCTTCGTCTCGCGCGCCTCCTTCATGTGCTGAGGAAGGGGGAGAAAGCGATGCGCCTGGTGTTGGTGCCGCCATGAGTACGCACTGCACGTAACAGCTACGTCTGCAGCCAATAGAAAAAGGCAACAGAAGAACGAACAGTTAGAAGACAGTAGACAAACGAGACACGCATCGCAGTCACACGACGCGGTAGTGTTGACACGAAAAGGGGAAATAAAGACGGACAAAATGGAGCGCATCCCCCTCAGGCACTTCTCCTGGGATCAGAAGAGTGGAAGAGAGCAGGGCAACCTCACACCTGCAACCAAGCACACGGTCGCACGCCACAGCTACTCCCATACACATACGCACGCAGGCATGCACGGACTTCCTTTCATCGAACTCCTCCTCGACCTGCAGCCGCACACACGTACGCGTGAGCGCTCTCGCGTGGGTTGAAGGCACGTGTGCAAATCACTGCAGGTGGCGAACAAGCGCATCGGTAGACTCGAGGAAAGTGCACTAATTGGAGATTGCGAGAATAAGATCGAAGCGAGACACGTTGGCTGCTTAAAGCGAAGGGAAAGGGGGGTAGATGGAAAAAAAAAAACACACAGCCAAAGACATGTCATAGCGGCCATCCGAGTTCAACGCTTACACGCGGAGGCGTAATCATCCACGTGGCAGCGAGCGGAGGAGCAGCACATCATGCGCTAAAAGGGGAGAGGAAACGCGCACGGAAACGCAGAGCGAACGAGGCAGCGAACGGAGAACGCCAGAAAAGGCTTCTGCAAAAGAAGTCAAAAAGCGCGGTTAGAGTGCGAACAACAACTACGCCGCTACGGCACAAACTGCATCGACCTTGTTCTGTGCCAGGAAGGAGCTCTTCTCTTCGTTGGTGAAGAGTACCTTGATTGTGAGAGAGCAGGTGGGGCACTGCGCCACATCGTTGCCAGCGAAGAAGTCCTCCAGAAGAAGTTCGAACAAGTCGCCGCAGGGGCAGGGGAAGCGCAGCACACCGTCCTCCAGTGTCATCTCCGACAGCTGCACTTCTTCGTAGTGGAACTCCTCCATTCTGTACTCGTCACGCGTAGGGCAGAAGGTGTGCAGAAGAAGCTCAGAGAATGCAAAGGGGAAAAAGAGTGAGAGCGATGCGTGTGCACTACGTCACACAGACGATGGAATCACAAGGCAGTGACGGCTGTGAACACGTCGGAGAGAAAGCGAAGAGTCGATTGCCGGGGAGGGGGACGTAATGGAAGGAACGACTGTGGCGTGTCTGCACGTGTGTGCGCGCTTGAAGACGTTCATTGGCCCATAGGAAGAGTGGGATAGGGGGGAATAGGGGGAGGGATAGTGAGGCACAGAGCAGAACCCAGCGCGCGATGGTAAAGAGCCGAGAGCAGTAAAGAGAAACTACGCCGCCTAAGAAGAAGCCGACTGATTTTTTCGCCTGCAAACCACCTATCAGCGATGAGTTACGATCACCTGTATGACGCTATTTCTGCATGCCAGCCAGCCAGCAGTGCAGCTCCGTGGTGGGTGAGATGACGAGCCAAGTTGAGAACAGGTGCAGCAACGCCAAGAGAGACAAGACGCCTTAGGCTCGTTCCGACGTCAGTGTGATTTCTCATCTCCGTATTTGTCCTCGTTTTACAGTCGTTGACTGGCATCCCTCGAGAGGGGCATGAGCGATGCGACGCCTACACACAAACGCACAGGGGTTTGCAGGCTCCTTACTCAGCCGTCGCGACACTGCTGCAGTAGTTCCTTTTCGTCTTCGCCTCGTGTTTTCTCCCACCGCGCTCACCCCGCCTCGCACTGTGGCTGGCTTACCCGCTGCCTAGGTGAGTACATCAGCGGCCAACTACGTGAAGCAGTTCAAGAAAGCGTTCATGCGGTAAAAAGCGGCTTGCCTGCACTCTGGCCAGCCGGCCAGCAAAAGTGCGACCGCGTCATCGTCTGTCCCCATATTACGGATGGTGAAGACAATGGCGAACAGTGCGACAAGGGAAGACGGCTGACGCACCATCTCCTCGTGCGCCAGCAGTAAGAGGGAGGCCTGCTGGCACATTTGAGACAAATATGGAATGTGCGGCAAAAGCACGTCGAGATAGTCAAGTGGTGACACCTCCTGCACATCGTAGTGGAGCTCTCCTATCACCAGTCCCGTCATCCGCGACGGAGCCGCAATTTGCAGAGTGGACGAGAGATTACCGGCCAGATTGAGACACTCGCGCAGGACCGCCTCCATGGAGCTCCCGCCGCAGCCGTGATGAAGGCGTTGAAGGGCCTCGCTGTGGCAGCCGCAGAGAAAGCGCTGAAACAGACGTATGGCGATTGTGTTCACCTTCGTTGGCACCTGCGCGTACAGGGTGCTGCTATAGAAGCTAAGAACAAAGCGCGTGTAAGGGCTGTTCGCCTCCCCTCTGTACATTGCTGTCAAAGGACTCTCCACTAGTAAGGCCTCCACTTCTCCGGCCGTGGCAGGGTCGACACGCGTCGCGCAGATGTAGTCGCACTCCTTCTTCTCGAGGAGCAACAACTCGGCCAACACCTCACACTCACTCGTTGTGAGAAACGATGCAGGAGGAGCAGCGCCGGCGCCACCCTCATTGTCGTCAATGTGCTCCGACGAATGTCCCAGGTGCGCAGCAACGCTGAAGAGGAAAGCGATCTCAGCCTCGAGTGTCGACGCCATCGATGGAAAGAGATCAAAGCGAGCGGGGTAGAATTAGGCGACACTAGTTGGTGATGTGAGTGCGTTTTCCAAATCGACAAATATGGCTAAGCCTGTAGCTACTTTGTGGGTGGGCAACTAAGCGGCTGGCGTAGTGAAACCCGGCGGCTGTTCATGTGTTTACGTGTGTGGGTGGGTGTATGTGTGGGTAGTATCGCTCCTTCGTGTCGGAACGGACGGGTGGCTCTTCTTGGCTGATGGGACGTTTGCCTCGCAGGGGAGCGGAGAACGGAGTGCTCAACTATTCCAGGCTCGTGCGACGTATGTGCCTACACAGACACAGAGTCGAATGGTCAAAGCTCGACGGAGCGGGGCTCCTTTGAGAGCACTAGGGATACAGCAAGAAAAAGACATACGAAGAACAAGGCGAGTGGGAGCACATTCGCCATGTTCGACTGCGCTAGGGTATCGAGAGGACCCAACACAGCCCGCTGCGAGTTTAACACGCGACTCCCCTCGGGAGTCTCCAGAATACAGCAGTGGCTTCTGATCCACCTGTAGCAGAGTTGTAATAGCTTACGAGCCTTACATTCACTACCTCGAATCTTTCCCCACGAGGAGGAGACGCTGTGACCTGGAGTAGTGTCACGCTGGTGGGACGAGCGGCGGCGGTGCCATATTGTACGCTACATGTCCCTCTTTTTCTCCTCCATCATGGCAACGGCCGCACTACCCTCTGGCGCATATCACAAGGTCTCAAGGGTGCCTCCTCCTATCGTCCTCGTGTTCACCCTCTCTCCGTTTCTCCCCAGCACCGTCGAAACTTCAGAAGTCTGCTCCCTACACGCAGACATACAAGGTGGACAGAGCAAGACGAGTGCACAGCGTGGGTAAAGTTAGTAGGAAGAGCAGATTTAAAGAGAGAGAAATCTCTCGGTGAGTGCCATAGGCCATGCCAACACACATAAGAAATGCACGAGTCGACGAAAACCGCTCCGTCAGGATACAACCACATAGAAGGACTCCACCTCACTCCCGCACCCGCCGCGATGAAACGCGTCCCTCCCACTACCGCCTCAGCGAAACGCGGTCTCCAACTTAGTCTTCGGATCTACCATAAGTTGCTGGGAGCTGTAGGTCCAGTTGGAGAGCCAGCGCTGTGCCAGATTCACAACGATGGGCGATGTGAGTCGCAGCAGCGCGTTGCGCAACGTCGCGTTCTTCATCGACGTGAGCTTTCGAGCGCGGCGGGATTGGCGTATGTACCGCTCAATACGATCGCGCCGCACCGTCTCGTACTGGCGGAACGCATACTCGAAGCCGCTATCACGCTGCAGGGGAACATCCAACAAGGCAACAGCTAGGATAGCGGCATCTTCCACACAGAGAGAGGCATCCTGGTTGAGAAACGAAGGCAGTGACCCGTGCGCAGCTTCACCGATAAGCACAGCGCGGCGGTTGTACCACCTAGGCATGACAGGCACCTCCAATACCTCCGTCGGCACTGCTAACTTTGCCTCAGAAAGCAGTGTTCCAACCTCGCCACCGAACCCGGCGTATTCGCGACCAAGCAGATGCCGGAATGCTTGCAGCACCTCCATGGCATCCATACCTTGCTGGAGGTCCACCAACTCCCGTGGCGACGAGTGCAGCGTTGCAGAGAAAGCGAGAGTGTTTTCGCCGAAGCGGTGGAAAGGCACCGTCTGCAGTGTACGACCTCTTCCCCAGCACTCCACGGGCTGCACGAGATGCGGGGGGCAGTGAGGGCAGTCCACGAACCCGTCGATGTGAATCATCCCCAGGGTGCGGCTACTGGTTCCAACGTACTCGCCGGGGTACAAAAGGCGCCGAATTGTACTGCATATGCCATCCGCGCCAACAACAACGTCGCCCCACTCGGTGCGTCCATCTTCGAGCACCGCGTGCACGCCGCCTTTGACACCGTCGTGCGGCAAAAGGTCGATGACTTGAGCGGAGAACTTTATTTCTGGTATATGGCGCCGTAGAGCCTCGCGCAGATAGGAGGCCGGTAGGGTGCAACGCAGTGGCACGTACCCCATCTCTTGCTTTCTGTTCTCTGACAACCGTTGCGAGACGATCGACTCACTGTTCGCCGGGGGTGCGGTGCTGAGGGGGACGACATCCTCGGCGCCCAGAGCAGGAAGGCGAATATTCCTATTCGAAATTTTAAGCAGCCAATTTCCTCTATCACCTTGAATCCCGAAGCACTCCTCCGGTTGCATTCTGCTGCTTGTGAAGATGTGCTCCAGGTCAAAGGCCTTAAAACAGCTCAGCGCGTTGGCGAAGAGCGTGTATGGTGCGATGTAGTTGGCCTGCAGAAACGGCGCCTGCTCGAGTACAACGCAGTCGACATTAAGCCGCCGCAAAAAAGCGGCCAGTGAGAGGCCGGAAAGACCAGCACCAACGATGACGACGCGCATGGTGCCAGAGCACAAGCACACAAGCACACGCACACAGGCTCTTGACGGGCTTCTGCTGAGCGTGCGCACTTCGATTTACTGCCGTCGTCTTCTAAAGAGTGATCGAATGGGGGTGAGAGAGAGAAGTCTGTGGGGAAAAGGGGAGAGGGAACCACAGGAGAGGATCCGCAGCGTCGAGAAACAGTCCTGCGCGCATGCCGCCTATTCTCCCCAACCCGGCCGCAGTTTGCATCATCGCGTTGGAATTGAGTGTTGGTGCGTGCGTGTGTGCATGTGCGCCCACCGGTGGGTGGTGGAGAAAGATAAGAGAATAGGGACACACAGAGACGAATGAAGGGGCTAGGGGAAGGTGGAAGAGGTGAGGGTGCTGGGTATTTTACAATTCACATAAAGAAGTGAAAGGGGTCAGTGAGGGCCAAGTGGGCGCACCGTCCGTTGCCTAGCACCACACTCACGCACACACATAGTGGACCGTGGGAAAGCATGAGGGCGAACTTCTGACAGAGAAGCTGCGTATCCCAAACGCCAGTTCTGGGCGTAAAGGGAGGGGGAGGGCACAACGAGAACGTCGGTGGACACACGTACACGAACTCATAATGATGATGGGTACTCTTCGCAGTGCGGTAGAAACAAAGGAACACGCCATTGTAGAAGTCGATGGGACTGGACAGGCTTTGGCCCCACCTGTCCTATCCAACTAAGCCAAGACGAGTCAGAGGAAGATTCGTGCCCACTGTATTTATCGCCAGCGTCACATCAACAGCGCTTTCCGTGCCTTCTTTCGATTTTCCCTGATGTGCCCCACACGGCAAACCTGCCTTGGTGTGAGTCGAAACGGGCGCCAGCGGCGAGGAAGAGGGCCACCCCACTAGGCCCGCCTTGAGCAACATTATTTGCCCCTGCCGGCGTGGTCTCCCGGCTGCCATCCCTCAGGAAGCATCCACACAAGCAAAGACACAGTCAAAGGCGGTGCCTACTCATCCTCATTCTCCCACAGTTGACTAGGTGAGAAGAACGACTCGTACGGAGCAGGCTGCACTGGTGCTGCTCGTGCATCGTCACCCTTCGAGCCAGAGAAGGGAAGGTTGCCGGACACACTCAGAGTGGAAATATTGTTACTACCCCCCTGTGCTTGCACGCTGCTGTAGTCCGCAAGATCCTCTTCGGCATCCTTCGCATCCCTCTCACCGTCCTTCTCGTCTCTGCCCACGCTATTGCCCTCCTCCATGTACGCCTCGAGATCATCTTCGCCATTGCCTCCCCTACTGGTGTCGTCAGACGCGGCAGAAGCCCTACCACACGGCTCTTGCGCACTGCTTCGGTAGTTGCCCTCTCCTACCGACTCCGCTGCAGCCTCCGGAGATATGGGTAACTGTGGCATCACCTCTGCCACCTCCCTGTCAATAGAAACGGAGGTTGCTCGCATTGGCGGCTCCGCCACGGGGGTCACTTCAGTCTCGGGGGGCGGAGGAGATCGCTGTGATGACAGCGCAGAAGGTGATTCATCGTATGCAGAAGCGCTCCGCGAAAAAGGTGCAGCTTGCGTCACCTCCTTCTCGGTCACAGTCAAGACTGTCTCCACGGCACCTTGACCCGCCTCCTGAAGCCTCACTTCATCGATGGATTCCGCCCCACTCCCGCAGTGGGAAGTTTGATCAGGAAAAGGTGAGGGCAGTCGAACATTACGGCCAGCGTGAGCTGCACTGACGATGCCTCGTGCTTCGTCTGCGGACACACTGGCTGGGGACACCGCTGCGGGTTCTACCATTTTCGCAGTAGCGCCGCCGTGCTGTAGAATGTAAGCTGCCAGAGTCTTGGCAATGTCCTCGCACGCCTGGCCGTTTATCGTCGAGTACGCGGGGTTCACGTGTAGCGTAGCGCTGGTGCCCGGGTGCCGCAGACTGAGAACGTCGGAGGTGTTGTTGATGAGAGTCCACCCCAGCTGCTCCACAAGCGCCTCCGTGTCCGCTCGATGCTGCGCCTTTACAGCATTCAAGACTTCCTTCGTCACGTAGTTGTCCCTCTCCAGAGTGGTGTGCAGCTGCGCATTGGCTTGTATATAACACGCCTGCAGCTCGGCGTTGCGTTTCCTTTGCTCACTTAGCGCAGTCTGCAGTGCCTCCCACTTCCTCTCCCATGCAAGGCGCTCTTCCGCCATGCACTGCGACAGAGCATCACCAACGAGGCCCACCGGCCGCGGCACGCGAGTTGCCAGCTCTGTTGCGACCAGCGCATACTTGGGCGCAGTTGCTCCATCCTTCGAAGCCAACGGCCACATTGCTGCGGCGTGGGCCTCGAGCTGGCGGTGAAATTTATGCAGCGCATCGATGCGCTCCTGCAGCGTCTCCAGGGGTGCCAATCGTGCCTGGCACGAATCCACAAAGTTGCTGTCGAGCATCTGCAGCTGTGCGTCGCACTCGGCCAGCATGTCCATCAGACGACGCTGCTCCCATTCTAACTGCTCCACTACCGTCTGTGCAGCCACCTGCTCTCGCTCGGCCCGCATGCGGCGCAGCGCGTGGAGCTCCGTATACATCGGCAACAGGGTCTTTGTGCCCTCACGAGCACAAATGAGCTCCGCCTCGCAGAGTAGAGTTGCGGGGGAGTCACGAGCCGCCACCGGTGTTGGCGGAACAGCAGCTCTAGAAACCGGTTGCGTCCGTGGCAACGCCGGTAAAGCCTCCGTTGCAGAGGACACGGCGAGAGTGGCACGGAGGGAGCTACTTTGAACCTGATGCTGAGCAGCAGCAGTGTAAATGGGCGACTCAAGAAGGCCCCGACAACGCTCTAAAGCGATTCCAAGTCCGACCGCCCACGCAGGGGTGTCGTTTGGGTGGGCTAAGGAAGAGTCAGGAAGACGCTGCCAGATATCCGTCTCGCTACCTCCCTCTCTCTTCACGTGTTTCACGTTCTGCGTCTCTGTATCCTCACTCGTCTTACCTTCTCCCCGAAGGCGCTTCCACTTGCCGGCAGCGTCACGCCAGGAGTCGACAAACTGTCTCACCAGACTCCGCGCTGCAGACGGAGCTGTACTCGTAGGCCGAGGCACACGAATGCCGAGTGCTGCCTCCATTTCAAGAAATCGACGATGCAACGAAGCCGCACTGTCAAAAGAGGCGACGCTGCCGGGGCTCGTCTGGGTGTCCGCCTGTGTACGCAGCGGGGGAAGGGCATTGACCCTCTCCTGTAAGTCACGACACACTGCATCAACCTCCATGGTGGCCTGTGGTGGCACACCAACCTTGGCAACACCAGTGGAAGATGGCGGAGTAGCAACTGCATCAGCCGCATTAGGCGCCACCGCGTCATCAAAGTTGTCATTGCTTTCGTTTAGCGTCATTAAGTCGCCACGGATGCCAAGACGCCCGGACGATCCGGTGGTGGACGGCGAGGATGAGTCAATGATGACCACATCATCGTCTGAATCGCTCATTGGGCAGATATGCGATGTAGTTCGGCACAGGTACCACAATGCGAGTAGGTTGGGCTCTTTTTCCTCTTTGCTGCCCAGTAGGCGCTGCGAAGTGATGGAGAGGGGTGGGCTCGTGTCTGGGGTGGGGGCCCTCGTGGAGAACGAAGGGTACGTGCAGAGGACGAGGACTGGCGCACGGTGACGAGAACAACAACGGCAAAAAAAAGTCAGCGATAGCGAAATAACATTTGGGGGTACACCTCACAATGTGCAAAGTTCGGGGCCGGCGCATTTTGATTGCCGGCAAAGAGAGGAATAGTAGAAAGGAGAAGGCGCGTGTAGCGGCAGGAGGACAAAGGAGATGCGGCAACGAGCACTGAATGGACCTCTCGACTTGAGGTGAGGGAGGAGGGAGACGCTGCGAAGCGAAGGGACGACACCGGAAATGCCACACCTGTGTGACGTGGTAGCGCCACGACAACGAACTCCCCTCCCCGCCTCGTCTCTCGCGGAAACAGCGAGAGACACTAATAGCCTGTCGAACCAGTGCGCCACTCATCCTTTCGCGTTCCTCCTCGATGATCCAGCAGTGGTAGGCTGCGCATTTTCTGCTGCCATTTTCTTTTTCTCGTCTGCGTGAATTCTATGTTTTTCTTGGAGGGGGGGGGGGGCAATCTGGTGAGAGCACGAAGCTGACTGAAGGTCATTGTGTGTCTGTGGGTGGGTGCAGGGGGAGGCGGTGCGGTGCCGAAGCATCTTCAAAACAGAACCAATAAAAAGCAGCTAGACATCAGCGGGGCAAGTCCCTGCTAGAGAACGGTGTCGGTACGTGCATCCGGGGGGCCATGCTGGAAAAAGAGCTGCGATCGTCTGCCACGCTGTACGCATCACCATCAGTCTCACGTGGGTATCGCCTGCGCAGAGCGCAGTGCAGCATACAACAAAGAGTTGAGATGCGCGCATTATTTTCCTCTTGAGAAAGTAAGTCGCGCTTTTCGCGCTCTTCGTCATGGAACGCAGACTGCGCATTCATCAACAGCGCAACCGACGCATTCGCATCGGCAGCCCGCGCTGGGGTGGAAGCGCTCGCGAGCTGACAGTGCAGGGATAAGGAAGTGCAACGATTCACTTCAGCGAGTCGTGCGGTGCCTCTAGTGAGAAGGTGCAGCCGTTCCACCTGCGCAGTGGTGCCATCGTGAAGCCTGCGCCCCTCAGTGCGTCGAAGATTCAGCCACGCGCGCGCCGTGGAATTCATCTATCAACGATCTAAGTTGTCTGTTTACAGGAATCGGTGCTTCCTATTTTCTCCTTGTGAGCTCGCGTTGATGGAGCAGCATTTGCGGGATAACGAGTGTGTGGGTGTGGAGAAGTATTTGTACTCAGGGCCTCCTCTGTTGTCTCCGCTTATCCTACAAGTACGTCGAAGTCTGCGTAGGAGTACAAACGCAAGAGGAGCTGGATGAGCAGTTGAAACAGCATCAAGCTCCGCCGGGCGTAGCAGTTGCCCAGCCATGAAGATTCACCCCCTCCCCCGCACGGATCCACCCCCACTGTTATAACAGCAGGTGAAGTGAAGATGGGGAAGGTCATGGGTCGAAGCGAGGCGCAGGCAGCGTCGAAGAGCACCCAGCGGGTAAGACGGAGACCGTTACGAACAAAGTACCGTACACGTATCTGTCTATGCAAGTATCTGCCTGGGCGATCAACGCTGAACCCAGCACGCATGACTACGCGCAGTGCAGAACGCCATGATGTTATACGATTCCTGTGCAGATTTGTTTTGCCCTCTTCCGATCGGGAGACAGATCGTCAGTAAGACGGATGCATAGCAACAGAGGGAAACGAGCCACGCACACGAAGGAACGCAAGTGCCAGAGAAAAATATTCTCTTTCAACTTGTCCCATTCACTGCCACACGAGATGCGCTGCGCTACGCCCCACCCCGTCTGTCACAGGGGGCACATCGCGTGGTGCAATGCAGCCGTACACACGCGCCAGGAAAACGACCCGACCCAGTTACCGGAGCACCACCCCCGCCCCAGGCCTCCCACACCAGTAGGCGGGCAGGGCAGGGCGGCGCGCTCGACCTGAGCGCTAATATCCGTAGGGACAGTTCGCTCGGGCCTCCCCACATCGCAGGTACGCGGCCCTGCCACCACGAGGAGTGGCTCGGCATTAGGAAAGGGAGGGTTACCCGGCTTCCCCACAGAGAGTGGAGGGGGGGTGCTGGTGCCTGGGATACCACGCACTGTGGTGTCTGAATTTCACTCATAGCGAGAAAAACAATAGAGAAAGAGAAAAAAAAATTAGTAGAGTCACGCATCACTTGATCTACGGTGCTCAAGGGGTGGCGGCACACACACACACACACACACACGCTCGCTCGCTCACTCGCACACGCCCCCTCCGTGATCCGTCGTAGTTTGTGTGCCGAAAAAAAACAGTGAAAGCAAGAACAGCAAAGAAGCTATAAAGAAGTGACGCAAAATGTGTCCGCATGCAACGCCTCAGGGGCTCTCGCAAATCAGTACACAGCGAAGCAGTGTCTCGATGCGTCTGACCATCTGGGGAGGGACAGCCGCTGCCGAGGGAGCTTCTTACCCCTGTACAGCCTCGTCTCAGTGGGGGGGGGGGGGGGGTTAAAGTCTCGTCTACGCGGGAGATGGTATCGTTCGCAAGCTCTTGTGTGTCGAGGAAACGTGGAGGATATCACGGACGATGTAAACCCAAACAAGCACAGAAGCAGCAGACAAGAGGAACATGGGCCACAGCAAAGAGGCGTGGGCTGTGTAGAAGATGCCAACCTCTTCGCCGAGGACAAACCGAACGAACTGCTGCAGCTGCATGAGTCCAATGACGCAGGCGAGTACGAGAACGTCTGCCCCGCACCATGAGGCAAGGAAGCGACACTTAGGGTAGAGGGCCACGTAAAGGCACGGCGCAATGAGGATGGTGAAGAAAGCGACCAATAAAATGTCGTATGCATCACTTCGGTTGCCCAGTGAGCTCAGGATCCAGAGGGAAAGCGATTTGCTGACAGGCGTCAACAGCCGAGCGAAGCCTCCGATTTGGTAACGGAAAGACGGCAACACCCAGACAGGGATGCTGCAAGCAAACATAAACAACGATGGAATGCAAAAGAAATACCGGGCAACTTGCCTTCTCCGAGAGACGCTATTCTCACCAGATCGAAGTTGCATAGCGTCATCGACTGGGGACATGGTGTGATCAATCGGTATCATGTCTTGCCTCGATTGGACTACCGAAGAGACTGCCATGGGTTCCGCATCCTCGGCGAAAGTGGAGTTGCTGCTCGTATTCGCCACTGAAATACCCTCATTCCGCAGCGTCGTTCCAGCTCGCCACAGCAGCGCAGCGTAGTTTCCGATCGCAATGGAGAGGAGCGTGGCATACATAAATAAGTAGAAAGACAGGTGAATCCGCACATCCGCGATGTTAGGAATGTCCAGACCCGACACCATCACCATGAGCGCGAAGGTGTCGATGAGGGAGAGCTTACCGAGACAGTCGATCAGCCTGAGGATGCGACTGGTGGGACGGTGAGCCCACACGGTGAAGCCAACGATGCTCAGCATCTTCACATAGGGGTAAACGCCACTGAAGACGAGCACGCAGATGGAGAGCGGTATGAGACCTGCTTGCCACAGGTCAGTGATGGTGTTCGACAGGGAGAAGGCGTACGTGCGCATTTCGCTACCGAGAACCACCGTGGCACCCGTCATCGTGTTGCTTGCGGTGAAAAGCAGCACACAGAGGAGAACGCCACCAACAAGGAAGACGTCCTCGGCCACGATTCGAAACGTTGACAGCGGGGTACCAGTGGCACTGCTCAGCACAGGCTTATTTCGGTGCTGCCGCACGTTGCGATACACAAGCAACCCACCAACAAGCGCTCCAACAGCACCGACACAAATCAAAGGGACCATGAGCGGTGAGTCTCGCACGTGAGTACCTTCACCAAAGAAAAAGGTCACTGTGTTGTTAGTGGTGTTGCTGTTGCTCACACCAGAGCTCACATTCCCGGCGAACGCAGCGAGGACTCTGGCGAGCTTTGCGTTGATGACGTTCTCCAACACTGGGGAGAGTTCGTGCGTCAAAAGTGAGCCGAGCCCGTCGCCAGGCGCCTGGATCTGCAGGTTTGCAATAGACACGCCAGGAGTGAGGTAGATGGTAACCCAGTTGTTGGCAGACGCCGCGATGCTGAAGTCCACATCAAGCGATGCGAAGAGAGTTTTGGAAGTGTTCAGCTGCACCAAGGCGTCTCCGATCATTCCCGGCAGTCCGTATAGGGGGAATGGGTGAGGCGCATCGCCCAGAATATATGCGTCTACCAGCCGTTGGCCCCAGTCGAGTGCAGACTCACCAAGTGGAGAAGGCACAAAATTGCCCGCGTATCCAATGTTCGTGCCGCCAGGGTGATAAATCACAACATTGATGCGACTCTGTTGAGACCTCACAAAGAACTGCAAGCCCGCGACATCCACTCGATTTAAGATGTTCATCACAGCGCGCATGAATGGTGAGTCGGTGACGGCAATAGCCGTGCGATTTTCTGGTCTTGGTTCGGGGGTATAGGGGTAGGTTTGATTGAGGATGCTGGACTGCAGTCGAGGCACCATTACCTTGCACACGTAATCCGTCAAATGGCTCTTCATGTACGTTTGCGCTTCTCGCAAGAGAAGGTCGATCAGGCCGCTGGGAGGATCGGCGCGGAGACTCAATAGAGATATGTTCACGTTGCACGCCGTTACTGAGGAGGCATTCGTGATGCAGGTAAACTCCGACATGGGGTCTTCCACTGTGCGTGTGAGCTCCACCTTACTTGGGTACACCGCCACGTCGGCCAGCACGGTACCCGCGTAGGAGAGCGCCGTCAAATTTGTGCGGCAGCTGAAGGTGCCGCCCTCAGTGGTGCCAAGGTACGATGTGGTGCCCGTCCAGTTGGTGCCGAGACCCCTGAGGTACACATCGAAGCACGTGAGATTAAAAGCATGAGCCCCCAAGAGGCTCTCGTTGAAGCTTGGGATAGGCACAGACGTGAGGTTCAGCGTGCTCAGAAGGAGCGCGGTCGTCAGGCATTGGCTGTAGGGCGCCATTTTATGGTTTTTTGTTTGGGAGGGGGGGAGGGGGGGGAGGAGGGTGCAGCTGTGCACGAGGCACTGGCGAGTACACACACAGGTCGATCAATGAATGGTGCCGGGTACGCGTGTGTGCGGAGTGAGTGCTCGACCACTGACAGGAACTGGAGCAGCAGCCGTTTCACACGAAAGGGAAGCCGGCAGTTCTAAGGGATCTGTGTCAACAAGTGAGCGAATATTGCGCAAGGGGTGACTGTCGGCCGGAACACACGCGGAAGAACAGGGCCGAGGAACACACCGGTAGAGACGCCGCGGGCGTATGCGTGAACAGCTGAAAATATGCAATGAAGCAAGACGCACAGAGAAGTTAGCGAGGTGACACGCAATGAGTCGGGCGAAACGAAGGTAAGGCGGGTGCACGGAAGGAGGCAGCAGCGATAATGGGAGGCGCGGCACCGCGCCGAGGCAGCCACCACGTGTCAAATAGACAGACAGCGAGACGGGGGCGATGACCTTCACCACCGGGACGCCACCAGAGTGCCTCGCTGTTCGGGCAAACAAAAGAAGACGTGTGGCGGCGCACGATGGGCGTGGAGAAAGGAAAAACACGGAAAAAGGCGGGGAGAGGAGGGCGAGCACGAGCGAGTAAAAATGAAAAATGTTTAGATGGTAGATGAAAGGGAGGAGGTAAATGCGGAAGCAGATGGGCACTGCGGGGCCACCGTACACATGTGGGTGTGTGCGTGTGCAGACGTTGGTTGGTTGGTGGTAGTGGGAAAATGGAGGGGGGGGGGCGTGTGGCGTCACAGAAGGTGAAGGCAGCGAGAGAAAAAATGAGAAGTGAGCAGAAGAGCACACCAGCATGCGGGATGTGCACATAACTGGAAGAACTAGGCCCGGCAAGTGGGCGACGTCGGCGAGAGGGAGGCAGCACACATGCCTAAAGGCGAGTGGTTCACGCTGAGCATCGAAGGCGAGCGCAGACCACAATAAAAGCCGCGCGGTGAAGCAAGAAAGAGGGTGAGACAATAGATTTGCCTTCCAGTCGATCTCAAGACCTGTGCTGCTCCGTACCCCCCCCCCTCTCGCCCTCTAACAAAGACTGTCCCACTGGCCTGCAGCGCCTACCTAAATTCTTTCGGTGGAGAATGCGGTAACCAGTTTGACGTCTTGTGGCCCCTGTCTGTCCTCCTATCGCACAGCTTGAGGCGCGCCTTTCGCCTGTCATCGCCAGGCGCCATCGCTTTTGTCTTTTCTAATTTTTCTGCTTTAGAAGGGCCTTTTCATGCTGGATGGGTGTGCCGGTCTCGTTGTACAGCCCCACATACGCAGAGGAAGACCGACCACCTCCGAGCGATGTGGCGTCGATGACGACCACACACAGCGAAGCGGGACTTAGACGAAGTGAGAGAGAGAGAGAAAAGAACACCACATTCCTCTGCAGATGCGCGCATGACAACAACGGCAAGAGCAGTCCCACAGTAGAGGCACCACAGCAGGAGCGCTGAGCCGTGGAGCGAGGAGGAGAAGAAAAAAGAGGAGGGAGGCGTGCGCTCTGATGGCAGAGCAAATGGCGTCGAGAGGGAAAGGGGAGGGGGTAGCAGCTGGCGCACGGAGCTTGCACATCAGTTTCGCGGGAACAGTCAATCGCACGTCCGACACACACAGCGCACATATGCGTGATCGCACATGAACAGACCCGTCGCTTGCAGGCATAGGCACACCCCTCGGGTCGCGTGAAGCGCATCTCCCCATCTGCCGACAGCCGCGGATTGCACTCCTTGTCGCACCCGACAACAACGTCAGCATCCGAAAGTTGAAGGCCAACACACGCTATGCGGCGGGAAAAACGTGTCAAAGCGCTACTGTCTCTTCCCTCCTCGCTTAGAACGCCGCTGCTTCTTTGTCGGCTCTGTCCGTTGGCGCCGCTGCTTAAGGCCGGTACTGCCAAGGCTGGAAGAGGGGCGCAGCACGCGTGAGGCTGCCTCGCGCATCTTTGCCGCATCTTCTGGTTGGACGGCAGACTTACGGTGCAGTCGGTTCGCGTACGCAACTGCCGCCTTTACGTTTGCTCTGCCATTCTGCTTCTGGCGGAGCAGCAAAATGCGTTTCGAGACGCTCTCCGCCAGAACGACAGGGCTCGCCTCCTTCACCTCCAGCAGGTGCGTCACCTCCGACTGCAGCCGATTCTCTTCGTCGTGCACGAGCATGGCGAGACGGCGTCCCTCTTCAAAAGAGACGGTGCGACCGGCCGGGAGTGCCAGGCGTGGCTGCAGAAGCTGCTGGCGATGCACCTGTTTAGCAGCAATGGAAAACATGATGACTAGTAGATCAGCAATAGAGGGAGAGCGTGTGCGGGTGTACAACCTGGCAGTCTGGCGGCGTATGCACTAGAGAAGTTGTGCGTACCTCAACGGGAAGCAGAAAGAGAGTGAGAGCGGCGGAGATGTCGCAAGGGAAAGAGAAGTAGAGAAAGAGCAACGAGCAGCGATGCAGCTGTTGCGTGTCACTCGTGATCTGCAGTGGCGGGGAGGTCGCCTTGCTACCGGTGATCCTCCGTGAATGCCTGTGCGGAGAGGTTGCCGTGTTGTTCTTTTGGCAGAGGACAGCTGCACCTCTTCCAGCTGCGCCATACCGCCAGTTTGATTTGGGAAGCAACTCCCTACCGGAAGTTTTGTCGTTGGAAGCCAGTTGCGCCGCCAACACCTCCACTGCTACCGCTGTCACCGTTACCGCTTCAGTTACGACCTGGCTTGATTTTTGTCTGCCATGCCAATGCCCTTTTATGTTGACTTCCGTCCTGAAACGTCAGCAGCAGGCGGGGGAAAGGGGAGGGAGGCGGCTGACAAGGGACTCAGAGGCAGAGAGAGAGAGAGCATACAGGAATAAGATGTAGGGAAAGAAGAATAGAAACTAAAACTGCGAAGCGGGGAAAGTAAAAAGGAGAGAGTAAGAGTTACGGGTGGCGACAGGGGGGGGGGGGCGGGAGATGAGGAAACGAAGATGTGATGCACCGCAGTAAAGGTCACGGCCCGAAGACATATCTGAGTTTATATAAGTGCACGGTACTCAGCCACCTTGAGTGATGGTGAGAGAGAGAAAGAGAGAGGGGGTGAGGAGAGGGGCATAGGAAAGCTGGGGGCAGCAGAAAAGGGATGAATCACAAAAGAGTTATGCAGCAGAAAGAGGAAACGGAAGCGTAGGGACCTTCGATGAGTGCCTACCCGCCCCCATTCACTTGTCGGTACCCAAATGCCGGTAAGGGCCTACCATCGTACGAGCACAGACGAGCATAATATGCAGCGTACCAGCCAAGGGTAGAGACAGAGACACGGCGACGGGAAGCGCACAAAGAAGAGCAGAAAAGAAACGACAAGAACAGTAGAGTGGGAGGGAGAAGAGTACAAGGGGGAGGGAGAACAACGTAAAGCACAGAGAGGTGAGAGGAGAACTGAAACGAGGAAAAGAAAAAACGACGAGGAGAAGAGCGCAGGCGACACTGGGCTGAGAACGGAAGGAAAAGGAAGGAGAGCAGACCCTACTGAGAGCCCCAGAGGACGTGACGATTGAGCGCTAGCCCATCTCCATGCGTTTCACGACAGTGCTGCACACGAAACACACACACACACGAGTACACGCATGCCCGGCCTGAACAACATGAAGCGACTAGCGGGTAGAGCGGAGGTCCATTGCACACCTTTACTCCGCAAGTTTGCGGTAGTCACACATGACCAGATCGACTACCTCCTGAAAGGGTACCTCAGTGTCTGGAAACGCCCAGAGAAGCTCCGCCAAGCCATTCTCCAGATGGTCGGTGTTGTCACTGCGGCAGGCGACTAGGACGCGTACTTGGAAGAGGAGCTCAGGATTGTGCGAGAGCAGACGCGTGAGCCTGGCACACACAGTGGTCCCCTTGTGGATGAGGAACAGACGCTCTAGGCGTTGACGCACCGTGACAGCTGCGCCATCTGCCTTGGTAAGAGATGCGAGAGAGTCCGGTGCGCAAGACGCGGCAGGCGGGTGCGGCGAAGAAGCTGCAGTCAATGCGTCCTTCTCTGGGTACACAGGAATCGCATATTTGAGGACGTACGCAGTGATAGGTGAGGTAAGACGGACAAGTACGTCGTAGGCAGTCGCCCTGCTGTCCTCATGCTTCGTAAGGCACGCCTCGATCACGTCGGCCAGCGCAGTGCCGTAGACGGCACTCGTGTACGCGCGAAACTGCGGCATGGGATCTCGGTGCAGCACTTCACGGAAGAGTTGCTGGTCCGTCATCATCCGCTTCCAGAAGGGACGATGTAGCGATAGTAGCTCGTAGAACATCGTGCCTGCCGAAAAGATGTCCGTCTTGGTGCTGTACGCCTCGCCAGCAGCAATCTCAGGTGAGATGTACGTCGGCGTCCCCACACGCGTCTTAACAAGCTGCCGCGTCGCATCGAGGGAGCGCACAAGGCCGTAGTCTCCCACCATCGCCTTGTCCGGCATCCCACTCTTCTGAAGAGTCAGAAACACATTACCCGGCTTGATGTCGCGGTGGATGAGTCGGCGTGAGTGGCTGTAGTTGAGGGCGGAGAACACTTGCGCCATGATGCGTACAGCAACGTCAACAGGGGGTAGGCGGTGATTCTTGATAAAGTGGGCAATAAACCCGTGCAGGTCTCCGCCCTCGCAGTACCTCATGGCCAGACAGTAGCAGCCAAAGAATTTGCCCCGCGCTGCCTCCACCCAAGCACCGATGTAGGGAACGATGTACGGGTGGTCCATGGAGCTTAGCGTCGCCACCTCACGATTCATGGCGGCCACATCTTCCTCCGTGCAGAGCCCACGCCGCATCACCTTCACAACACATTCCGCAGGGAACGTAAAATTGTGCTTTGGATTCGTTGCCAGTTTGGTGCGAACGGCCAAATACACTTCACCGAAGCCACCGCTGCCGATGAGGCGGTCGAGGTGAAGCTCGCGGCCGATGATCTTAGTCGGATCCGTGACAGGGGCTGCCATACGCGCACAGTGCGACTGGGGGTAACGTGCACCACAATTTTCCTCTTCAACCAAAGGCGCTACGCGCTGTTAACGCACACGTACACCGAACGCGTACGTAGCGGAGATGCAAGAGAGCGGAAGCGGAAGAAACACAACCGAAAAAAAGGTGGCTTTGAGAAAAGCCCCCACTCTGATAGATGGTCTGAGCACGCGGTGGTGCGTGCAGGTAAGTATGTGCCCCCGCCGTGTGAAGGGAAGAGGTGGTGGAAGGGAAAGACGGAGAGTGGCGGTGATGAAGCGAGCCAGAGGGTATTGCGGGCGCGGCAGACGGTGATAGAAGGAAAGAAGAGGCGACTTGCCCTTGACTAGCCAAGGAGGGGTATTCAGCCGCAGTGGCGCATCTACCTTTCCGCACGCCCTCGATTTCGCCGCAGTGAGCACAAAAGGCTCTGCCAGTGAAGTCGTTAGCGCTGCACGCGTATGACAGGGATGTCGCGTGTGCACCAGCGCACCATGGTCAGATCTCCTTGTTTTACTTGTCCCCCCCCCGGTGTTTGTTGGTGTACGTCTGTGTAAAAAAGCGCGCCTCTCCTCCCGCCTCTTCATCAATACACGGGGTGGGGTGTGTATTTCAGTGCTCGTGTACGCCAAGGTGTCCGCCTCTTCTATCGCCGCCGCATCCACACACGATTCGCTGTCGATTGGTTAGACGCTTGTGAATCGAGTAAGATATGGCACACGCAAGACCGAAGCGCGCAGGCGATGGTCACTCACTCAGCACAGCCACCTCAAAGATGACGAGAGCCCACCGCCCCTCACCTTGCTCTCCGCTCTCTTCCGATGGGTGAGTACTCCCTCCCTCCCTCTCTGACCACCGCCCACCACCAGCTCCTTCGTAATCCTCTTCCGCCGGCCGGTGCACCACAGCTACTCCCTATTGAGTACGAGTTTGCCTATTTTGCTGAAATCAGACACAAAACTCGGAAGCGGTGCGATAAAAGAGAGCCAAGGAGAAGGCGACACGCAACGATAGGGGAGAGTAGGCAAAAGACACACACATTTGGGCTATGTGGAGGAGAACGTGCACCAGTAGAGAAACACAAGCACAGGTACACACACACACACACACAGTGAGGCAGATAACACGCGTACAGGTGTGTGCGCATCCACGCTCGGAAACAACTGAAGGTAGAATCAAAAAAAAGGCGGAGGACGGCTTACGTGCCGCCGCATTCCGTTTCCCTCAGGCCACCCCGCTGTCACTCACTCTGCGAGGCCGTCGCTGCACACGGGTCGTCGTAGCCCTTTTTTTCGCTATCGCTCTATGGGTCAATTATGAACTTCTATGCTCGAAACCATCGAATTCATCCGCCACACGGCCACTGGAGCGGATCCGCAACAGGGACGCCTCTGACATTCTGCGCATCACACCAACTCCCCAAGAAGGGCACACGCAGGGACTCCACCGTGCACATCACGCGCCGTGAAAGCAACAGTCCTTCTCCCCGCGCCACTCCACAGCGGACAAGCCGGTAAGGAGGCGCATCCACAACCGCAGCCCATCCACCTCCCCGTGGCGCCACGGCGAAATCCTCGGCGTCAAGGACAAACCGTTCGCCGTCGCACCAGGTCATGCGCCTAGCGGTCTCCCCCCTCCCGCTGCCCTTCTTTGACTCCCCCTCGCACCCCTGCTGTGCGCTCGGCGCAACACACACACACACACACCAGGGTCGCCCGCACGCCTCGATCCACGCGAGCCGTCTCCAGGGTCCTTGCCCGAGGACGAGGACAGTGGCGTCTGCCGTGCGGGCAATACGGCTTGGTCTAGGTGCGTGCAGGCGGGCTCAAGGAAGAAGTGGCCCAACCTCAAACCTGCGCCTTAGGAGACCCTGCACACCGCGCATATCCCGTGTGTCACCCTCAGCCGCTCCAAGTCGTGGCATACCTTTACACAGCCTGGTGGCTCTCCTCACAGTGGGATCTGGAGGACTCGACGGTGTAACTCGGGGGCTTTCGCCATGCCTCGCGCATCTGTGCCTCACCGACCCACCCGGTCGGGTGCTGGAGCTCTGCATGTTTCGCACGCATGCACTTGGAGGTCGATTGGAGTGAATCCCTTCGCGCACTCTTCATCCACCACCCGTGCTCTTCTGGCCTCTGGGTGCCTTGCCTGGATGCGGGGCAGCGTGCCAGCTGTGGCTGGAAGTCTGTGCGCATGGCGCTCGGATGGGGGTATCCCCGTGGCTGTGCCAAGAAGCCGCTATTGTCTGGAAGGGTGTCCCCGCATGTGCCGCAACAAGTGAAACGCTGCTGCGAGTCTATGGCAACAGCACCACGTCACCTTCTCCAGAGTTTGCGCACCTTTGACAGTCATTTCTGGTGTGATGTCATTGTCCGTAGAGGGCGGGAGAAATGCGAGACCATCAAAGAATGCGTGGCACAGGCCAGGTACCTTGCTGGGATCCACACTCAGCAAGTACGCCACAATGATTAAGAAAGGAAGGCCCAGAACAGATCCTTGCGGGACTCAGCATGTAAACCCAGCCATCTTGGATTTCGCCTTGTGAAAACAAGCAGAGGCGAGATAGGTGACTAAGAAATGCATGACCCAGCAAGTAACGCGCTGGGTGTGCCTTGAACCTCCTCAGCACCGTGATCTACCGAGTCGAACGCGCGGCCACAGTCCACAAAGGCTCTTCTTGTCGTAGCACCTAGTCGGAGCTAAACCACAGTGTGAAGAGGCAAGTCCGGGGGGCCTACCGCTAAGCCGCAGGTACGGAAGTCAGGCTACTGTGGTGGAGCCCTGTTTTCCGCAGGACTGGCCAGCACTCTGTACAGACCACTTATTCCGCAGGATTGTACAGAGTGCTGGCCAATAACACGCGAACTGTGGAACACGGGACCCTCGCATGCGAACACAAGAGAAAAACTAAAGAAAAAACGCGGCCCCGGAGGAATACCACGCGAATGCAAGCAGAGCAGAAGACAACTAAAAAGAGCGCTTCTGTCGCCAGCTGCGCCCACACAGACATACACTCAGACGTAAAGAGAAAGTGTGTGTGTGTGTCTGTGTGAGCGAGATGGGAAGGGGGAGAGAGACACCGCAATGGCGCTGCACCGGCACGTTGTTATCCCTCTCTTCCCTCATTCCCCTCCCCTCCGAGTCACTCGCGTCTTTTCGGTGATAGGGGGTGCCTACGTCCATCGAGAAACAGAGAGAGAGATTTTGTGGGCCTGTGTGCGTGTGACGAACAAGCCACCGGACGACTCATCGTCGCCGCGCTCGTGCGTAGCACAACACGTAGTCACCGCAACGCCGTGACGGCAGACGCACACACGCAAAAATGGAGGCAAAGCACCAGCAGAGAGACACGCACGCGCGCAGAGGCGCAGACGCCGACATGTACACACACGCGTAGGCGTCGATAAGAGAACAGCGAGGAGAGTGTGCAGACGACACGAAACGATCTAGACGGAGTTCAACTTCATGGCAACGCTGTGCTGCGGTGCCACCGTAGGCGGGCTCTCAATCTTCGCTGTTGGCGAGTCGCTGAGAGAGCCTGGTGACACGTATCCCTCGCACTTCTCGGTGCCACAGTTGCACTGGAACCCGGGCATGGTGGAGTCCATGAACTGCCGGTAGTCCATCGTCAGCTCCTCGCCTTTTGGTATGTTGCGTAGCGCCACGACGTTCAGCGACCGCCTCGGTGCAAATGACATGTTGGGCGCGCAGGAATGGTTGAAGGCGCGCCACTGGGCTGGGTCGTGGTCCCACAGGGCGTAGTAGTGGCCGTCGCGCCCGACTGGCCAAGCGTTCTGCTGAAAGTCCGAGTAGTCCTCCTTTGGAAAGTGCTCAAGCGCATACGGCTTTGTGCACAACCGTACGGGGCGGCATTCGTCTTGGAAGATGGTGGTGCCAACGCTGATGTCCTCCGCCGCGCGCAGGTGGTAGCCGCGCGCCGGGTCAAAGCGACGGACGTACAAGAGGCGCTCCCGCTGACACCGGGCAAGCGCCTCACGAATCTGCAGTATGGCAAAGTCGCGCTGCTGGAAGCCCTTGTTGAGTCGCAAAATCCAATCTGCAGACCCCTCTTGACCGTACGGGTACATGATGCCGCAGTTGGGGTTGATCTCCAGGAAGACAACTTTGTTATTGCGCTGACGGTCAATGCGGACATCGATGCGGCCGTAACCGATTCCGCCCATCATGCGTTTGAAGGCGGAACGGGCAATGCTGATCATATCCTGTAGCGCCGGATCCATCTCGGGCACTTGCTTCCACTTCATCCCCTCGTACGAAGCCCACTTGAGCTGAAAGTGCTTGAAGTCCTCGCCCTCAGGAAAGGTGACCTGCACAGGTGGGAACACCCTCACCCCCTCCGGCTGGGTACAGTCATTGCAGGCAAGGATCGTCGCCTCATCGCCGCTGACAAACTCCTCGACCAGGGCAAACTGGTACTCTGCCATGAAGCGCGTCGCCCGGTCCACCAGCTGCGCCATGTCGTACACCTTGCAGCTCTTGTCCATCCCAACACTGCTGTAGCCAGAGATATGTTTGATGATGCAGGGGAACTCCAGATGACCGCACAGACTCTCTATATCATCGCCCGGCTCAAGCACCGCGTAGTTCGCGGTTTCGATGTTGTAGTAGTGCGCCACCAGCTTCATATCCGGCTTCGACATCTCGTAGTACTTGGCGATGGCCCCGGTGTGTGGTACTTTAAACTCTGCCAGCGCCTCTACCACCTCAACACCGGCGCGATCCTCATCCTTAGCGCCATCGCACTGGTTGTAGAAGACGTCGAACTTGCCGGACATGACGAGCTGCCGTATCTGCCGGTACGCCGTCGCCTTCTTGATCAGCTCGAGGTGAAACGCATAGTTCGCATCCGCAGAGCAAAAGTAGTTCTGCGGCGTCTGCGTCAAATCCCCCTCGTACTCCTTCAGCTCGCTGTCGGAGCCCTCGTAGGAGGAGGCCAGCACGCACACCCGGATTGGCTTCGCAAGCGTCTCCGTCATGTTGACAGGTGCTTTACAGTACTCCTCTTGAGAGAGGGAAGCGAGAAGGGATCTAAGAAGATCCAGCAGGCGCTTACGTGAGTACGCGTGTAGAAACAGGAAAGATGTGCGGTAGAGAGAGCGCGTGCGGACGTATCGGAGGAAGGGCTTGTTGAGCACGGGTGTGGAACGTGTGCGTGCGCAGCGGCACAGCGGCAGATGAAATTTGGGTGTGCTCCAGCAGGGAGTGAGGGAGAACAGGACGGTACAGCGATGACAACATCAGGCAAAACAAAGGAAAAGGGAGGAGAGGAGAGGCAGAACGAGTTCGTCACATGAAGAGGGGGGCGGGGGCGAGGACGTACATAAGCGGGCACAAACAGAGAGACACGCAGTTCTCTGCTTGAATGGTGAGAGAAGAGAGAAAAGCTGGCCTTCTGGAGGCTGCTTCAGTGACGCTTCCGCCAACCAACAGAGCCACAAGGGAGAATGAGTCCATTGTGCGGCTGTCCTATCTAACGTGCAGAGGAGCGCCCGTGCATGTACACGAGGGAAAGGCAGATGCAATCTCAGCACAGAGGAGCACCCCAAAAAAACATCGGCCGAAAAGCGATGTGACTGAGTTCCTCTCATCTGCCGAGATGATGTGCAGGTGGAGCGTCGAAATAAAGAGGGAAGCGATGACGGTGGCAGAAGGACGCAGTAGGAGAGGGAGAGAGGAGGGGAGGCAGAGAAATTCAACTCAGCGAGAGGAAAAAAACGCGCAGGGGAGCACATTAAACCTGTGACGTTACTGCTCAAGCACGCTCACACACACATACAGTCATGCACATACTTTGTGATGAAACATTACCCTGAACACTGTGCTGTTCACGCGCTATCGTGAATTTGTCCGGCTTGCGGATGCGTGATTTTTCGCCTTGTCTGCGCAGTAGATCCATCGATGGGGTGGTGACAGCGCGGCACTTGCGTAGCCTCAAGCAGGTGAGCTCGAGGGAGTTAAGGAAGTAGAATGGGCAAGAGAAGCGGAGAGGAAGAAGCGACGGCGACAGATGGCGAGGAACAGGCGCAAGTGCACGCACCCGGGACCAGACCAACGGAAAAGATCTCACAATGGACACGGTGGTGCTTCTCACATTTTCCCCGGCGGACAAGCACGACACGACCGTACGAACGACAGAGGCGTACACACAACAGCCATCGCCTCCTACACTCTCTTCTTTGCCTTCGAGCTGGGTGTCGTCAAGACACCATCGCTGCTAGCAGCCTCGCCACCGTCGTGTGCGTCCAATACTTCCTCCGAGGACTGAAAGGTGGAACGACTGATGCGGCGCATTGGTATGAACACATGAGCGATGAGGTAGTATAACATAGCGATGAACACGAGACTGGGGATGACGTACTCACGCAAACACATCATCCAGTGTGGCTCATCTTCGCGAACAAGACCCGAGGTGCGCCCAGTCATTGTGAAGCAGAGCGCTCCTCATACACTATCGGAGCTCAATACTGACGCGTGGAAAAGAAATACAAAGCGCTATCATGCTCGCCGGGACAGGCGGTAGTGGATGTGAGTAAACGCGCGGCGAAGTCTCTGAAGAAAAGCAAGTACATATTGAGGACGATGACGTGACGATTGGTGACGGTGGGGAGAGACATAAGAAGTTGTGCAATGAAGAGGGTTGAACACAGCGGACCCACTGAGGGCTGATGTCAATGTGTTCGCTAGAGAAGCCTTGTACGAAGCGCAGTTGTTCACTCAGCAGCTCCTTCACATCGACGAATGCTTCGCCAATCAGTGCCCTTTACAAGCTGCCCTCCGTTCCAGGCTGCACATATTGAGGACCCCATTCATATATCCCTGTGTGAGCACGTGCGTGATTGCCCTTGATGGGCACTCATCCCCCTCACCTGCTCTGGCAGGGGGCCTGTGTGCGTTCATTTCTGCATATCGACACATACAACACGTAAAGAGAGAGAAAGGAGGAAATGGACGCAAAGAAGAAACGCGATGCACCGACGTGTTGTGTGTGCGTGTGTGTGCGTGTGTGGGCGTGTGGATGTATCTGGGTAGGTGCAACACGGATATATCGCTGCGAGCACACTGGCATCCGAAACGTCATGAAGCATGAGTCTCCTAAGCATCCACACGTACACGTACACACACACCTACCGAGACCCACTCAAGCAAATGTGAAGAGAGAGTCTTACTGGGCAGAGAAAGGGTCAGGGAAGGGGGGAAAAGGACAGAGATAGGGGCACATGCGGTGTGATGTGAGGGTGGCGGGAGAGACGTACACACGCGTTGCCATTCGTTCGTCGCGCAGAAAAATGGACCCACGCCGCATCCCACCCCACTCCCGAACACCCACCAGCGCATTCCCAAAAAAACGCACGGCATATACCCTGTCGTGCCTCCCACGTGGCCGCGTGTGCGTGTTCAACTGAGTGAACGCCGGCATCTACGCGCAGGCGAAACAGAGAAAGAAGACAAAATCATCGGAGAAGGCAAACGCACGTACGCCTCGGCACCAGATGAGACACAAAGAACAAACTAGTGAAGAGATACGAAGAAA
>NC_009318.2:767446-924064 GCF_000002845.2 Leishmania braziliensis MHOM/BR/75/M2904 | reverse complement strand
CGAGTGTGAGGGGGAACGGAATCAGGTGAAGAAAGAATAGTCACCGTGGGTTCGTTCGAGCGCCTGCAGAGTATCACTTGCACGCAGGAGTTGGTGGGTGCACCAGTCTCGACGTGAAATCGCAGCAAGCAATGACGCTCCAGTGAAAGAGAGGGAGCGAGACGCGGCTTAAGAACGTTGGCAGCGTTATGCCTTGGTGAAGCACATGCCCCCCACCCCTCGCTTGCGTGCTCGTGTACGATGAGCCGCCAATCTCACTTCGTTGTATGTGCTTCAGTAGGCTGCGGGAGTCATCTCGTGTCTCTCCCAGTCCATTTCCTCATTGCTGCGTGTGTTCTTCACCTTAAACGCCTCGTGTGAGGGCAAAGCACCAGGAGGCGGCAAGCAGCGGCCGGAGGGTGAAAACGACGGTGCACCAGAGAGAGAGAGAAGTGAAAAACATCGCCGATTACTCATCGCACGTCTCTGTGCTCTCTTGCCTAGAGAATTCTACCATTCGCTCTCTCCCACTTTCTCTCTGCCAGCGCACAGGCCGCTTATTTCGGTTTGTGGGGGGAAAAACCAAAGTGGCGAAAGAGGAGGAGAAAAGAGGCGGGGTTGGTGGGCGTTATGCCTACAGTGGCAAACGGGGGAAAGACGAACAAAAACCTCAACCCCCCCTACCCCCCCCCCCCGCACGCCGCTACCGATACCTCTGCGTGCGAGAAAAGCCTCGCCCGAGCACACCTGCAGCGAATTATGCTCGGCAAAGGTCCTGCTGAGAAACCGGCAATGATGCGTACGCAATGATCGAACACGTCGCACCTCAGGCACGCTATCACGTGAAAATCTTCTCAAGGCATCCGCTCGCACGTATGCGTCGCTGTCTGTCTCGCTCTAACGCCTTTGCACGCAGCTGCGCGCTGCCGTCAACGAGGACGCTGTGGACATGCTCCTCTGTGATAGAGAGGGCCTGCGAGACAAGATCAATCAGCCGCGGTGTCACGGCGCTGGCCAAGCCACACGACAGCTCTCGCATCGCGTCCAGCGCCAACTGCTGCCGCTCGCGCGCACGTGGCGCGTGCAAAGCTTGGTGGAGCAGCAGCTCCGCGACAATACTGAGACACACGGTGTCGCCCGTTCCTGCGTACACCTCCCGCACAGTACGCACGACAAATGCCAAAAAATCGACCGTCTTTGCCCGCTCTTGCGCCCCTTGCTCCTCATCCAGGAAGAAATTCTCTCTCTCTCTCCCCACGTCAGCGGCGGCACGGGAGCAGCGCAGCAGAGTCTGCGCGAGCATGTGGCGTGCTTGGCGCAACGGAATGGGGAGGTCCGTCACACGAGCTAGCGGGCGCCGTACTACTTGCCGCTGGTAAATGGCAAGGGCGCACTCCCAGCGCTGCGTGGTGAGGAGCGAGTACACCTCCGTGTCGTCCAGCCACTGGCACTCGCGAGAGTCTCGCCCAAACACTGAGACAAGATAAGCGCGCAGCTCCGTGAGCAGCGGGCAAGGCGCCGTCGCAAGAGGGGATAATTTCTCATCGCTAGCTGCAGCTGCAGCGATGAGGTGACAGCAGCGAAACACCGTCTGCAGCTCTGCCTTTCTCACCTGCGGCTGCTGCGGCCATGGGTTGCTGTCGTACATTCGCAGGAGCGTCTGCGCAACCCTCCACTTCTCCACCTGCTTGGTGCGCACGCGCTGACTCGACAGGAGTTGCAGGCATACCACGCAGCACGGTCGATCCAGTCCATTGCCATCCATCACTAGGGCCTCAACTTGCGGACCGATTTCTGCTGACAGCGACTCCACGTGTCGAAGTGACTGCAAGTACGTCAGTAGCGCCTCAGGGTGAGCACTGCGCAGCGTGTACAGGGCGCAAAACGTCTCGTACAGGGCGCTGGCGTGGGCAGCGTTGTGCGCGGTGTTGCATGATGCCATCGTGAAGAGAAAGGACTCTGCAGTGGGTACTAACAGGCGATGCGAGGTGGCGGCCAATGTCACGTCCATGTCGCTAAGAAGTTGCACCGTCGCCTCCCACCGCCCTGCTGCTCCAGCTGCCTTGATGAGAGCCTCGGTGAAGCGGCACCCGGCGTCACCCGTCACCTGCGCGTCTGACACGCGCTCGCGAATGCGCACCAGGGCATCCCACATGCGGTCACGATCGGTGGGGGACAAGGAATTATGAAGCTTCACAAAGCTCTCCCCGCAGCGCCACACGGCGTCTAACGCGGACGCATGGGCATCCAGTGGCACATCGTAGCCGCTCGCCAGCAGCGCGTCGTACAACTCTAGCGCCATCTCCCACGGGCGTGAGCCGAGGCCATTCGTCTTGTAACCCGTCATGAGCCCCATCAAACGTGCCGTCATGTCAGCAGGTGGGTCAACGCGTGTCAACTCCTTGGCGTACTTGTACACCTGCAGCGCGGTGGACCACGAAATGTCGAGGTGAATGAGCTCGACAAGGGTGTCACACGACACGGGTAGCGCACTGGATGAAGCGACGTCTTTGCGCAGCTGGTGCTCAGTGAGGGCGACCACAGCGTTGTCTGCACCTTCAAGCGTCAAGCCAAGCTGCTCGTGGAAAGATGTGCCCTTGACAGCATACCGCTCCAGGCGGCGGGCCTGGTAGAGAACGAACGCCCGTGCTTCCGCCGGTCCAATGTGACCCCAGGGGCTGTCCTCCGCGACTCCGACGGCGTCCGCGAGCGCCGCCTCGTAGGCCTCTACGCCCATCTGCGCAGCTACGTTGTGCCGCAACATGGTGCTGGTGAAGTCCGCAACGGTAGCTGGCGACAGCGCTTCCTGATGCGTGCGAGCAATGAGGAAAAACGCCTCCACAGACTCCGCCTTGCTCGTGGAACACCGCAGATATTTGACGAGGCGACGCTGCATTGGCGAAGACGCCTGCGCTGTATCCCGCAGCTCATAGGCGCGCTGCAGGGATTGACTCACATGCAGTGCAGGGAAGTTCGAACTCGATGAAAGCGCAGAAGTCGAGCTTTCTGCCGACGTCGACGACGACATCAGAAGTCGGGGCTGAGGCAATGTGTGGTCCGCGTGTGTGGGTCGAGTGGTTGCAGTGGTTGTTGCCGTGCCTGGCGCACTCGGCACCTTCGACTGGCGCTGCCACCGTTGCAGCTGAGCGTGGCGCCGCAGTGCCTTGGACACCGTTTCCACCGGACGCGTACCAGGCATAGTGTCATGCTAAAGCTGAAAGAGCCAAGCGAAAACTCCGTACAGCACCACTGACGCCGATACAAACAGGCAAACAACACAAACACCATTCCTCATTCGATTTCAAAGAAGAACAGCGTTGCAGCGGTCGAGTATGAGAGAATCAATGGCGAGTCCAACGTAGCGGTGAGGACGAAGAAGGACTACAGTAGAGAAGCATTTTTGTGGAAGACAGCACACGGAGAGACGATGGCATCATCGTTAAATTTTGTTCTCCAGCACATCCCTCTATGGCGAGCAAGCCGGTAAGGAGGCGCATCCACAACCGCAGCCCATCCACCTCCCCGTGGCGCCACGGCGAAATCCTCGGCGTCAAGGACAAACCGTTCGCCGTCGCACCAGGTCATGCGCCTAGCGGTCTCCCC
Organism: Leishmania braziliensis MHOM/BR/75/M2904; assembly: GCF_000002845.2. Classification (NCBI taxonomy): domain Eukaryota; phylum Euglenozoa; class Kinetoplastea; order Trypanosomatida; family Trypanosomatidae; genus Leishmania; species Leishmania braziliensis. Next base: position 920,482 of record NC_009318.2, on the reverse strand, counting down.
CCTCCCGCTGCCCTTCTTTGACTCCCCCTCGCACCCCTGCTGTGCGCTCGGCGCAACACACACACACACACACCAGGGTCGCCCGCACGCCTCGATCCACGCGAGCCGTCTCCAGGGTCCTTGCCCGAGGACGAGGACAGTGGCGTCTGCCGTGCGGGTAAGGGGGGATGTCGAGTTGGCATCTGAGACGGGTGACCGCATCGACGATCCATGCAAGCGGCGTCGGCGCCTCTGCCACTGCCGATTCGGCAAGCTTGGCCACCCTGTCCTTGCGCCCCCACTCACAATGGCCAAAGACAAGCACAAAGCAGAGTAACCCGCATTGGCGCTCACACGCGTCACAGCATGTCATCATTCATCGTTGTGGGGCGCGCTGAGCGGCACGAGGAGGGAGAGCGAGTCCGACACAACAGTCATACTCGCTCTGCTGTGATTGCCGCGTGCTACCAAAAACAAAACTACGACCACAGCTGCTTCACAACCATCCACCAGTGTCTTTTAGACCCACGGCTGCTCGCGGAGGACGTCCTACGCTTCTTCGAATTCGGAGACGACTACCACACGGCATGCCTACACACGGTAGAGCCTCGTGATGCGCTGATCGCGCCTTCATCTCGTTTTTTTAAGGTTCTTCAGTCACATAAACGAACCGGGCGACCTCCCGCTCATCTGAGCAGCTCTCGCCCCCTCCCCATATCGTGTCACTCACACTATCATCAGCGCTACCTCTCCGTCACTTTCTTTCCTGCTGGGTTGCTGCACATGACTGGGAGTAGTGCGCACGGGCCACATCATGAGGGATCCCATGCACAACAGGAGAACTACGGACCGAACAGCACCAAAAAGGATGTGGGTGCATGCAGGAGGGGGGGTATTCCAGTGCATGGACAGAATGGGATATATAGAATAGCACCGCGGGAAGGCAGCTGCAGAAGTGCTCTGTGTGTTATTTCCTCTCAACGTGTCCCATTCACTGCCACACGAGATGCGCTGCGCTACGCCCCACCCCGTCTGTCACAGGGGGCACATCGCGTGGTGCAATGCAGCCGTACACACGCGCCAGGAAAACGACCCGACCCAGTTACCGGCGCACCACCCCCGCCCCAGGCCTCCCACACCAGTAGGCGGGCAGGGCAGGGCGGCGCGCTCGACCTGAGCGCTAATATCCGTAGGGACAGTTCGCTCGGGCCTCCCCACATCGCAGGTACGCGGCCCTGCCACCACGAGGAGTGGCTCGGCATTAGGAGAGGGAGGGTTACCCGGCTTCCCCACACAGAGTGGAGGGGGGGTGCTGGTGCCTGGGATACCACGTGCTGTGGTGCCCCGCGCTGTTGTCGGGGAATAGGAAGCAATATGGTGAGCAAAAGCGAAAAGAGCCAATCACGGAGAGGATGCGATGCACACTCGCGCAGATGCGCAGCAGGTCATGGCAAGGGCCTACACGCGGTCTCCCTCCACCCTACGTGCGCATCTCATTGGCCTGCCCATCTGAGAGTGTAGAGAGACCGGCACAGACATGCACGTGCACGTGTGTTCCTCAGCAAGCACCCGAGCAGACGATTCGCAGACGCGTTTATCAAGTCGATGAACGCAAAATAACCAGAGATACTCTGAAGACAAGAGAAGGAACACACACAGAGAGAGAGAGAGGGAGGGAGGGAGAACCAATGCACTCGCTGGAAAGCAACGAAAACAAAACGAGAGATGGGATGGGATGAGATGAGATGAGATGAGAAGCATATGGCAGCCGATGCGACTATATGCCTATGTCAGCATGGGGAATAGTGTGACCCATTGTAACACACACACACGCAAACATACCTCGCGTGAAACTGCGAATTCGTAAAGTCATGTCTTCATACTCACACGACCGCATCGGGTGATGTTGCACGTAGCACAGGCGGTGAGAAGCAGAAAACAAGAGAGAAAGACAAACAGAGAAGATCACGACGTGAGAGAAGGGGAGAGAGAGCACCACACGGAACTTGTTGTCAGAGGGGAGCGAATCAAGCAAGGGTAAAGCAAAAGGAAAGCACAAAAGAAAACCTCACGGCTACCCACTTCTGCACGACATCGCATATGCACCCACACTCATGGTCGATGTCTGTGTGACCAAGTGTCTTCTGGATTAGAACCGCGCCGCTTAAGGCGTCCACGTATGGCTCGCCTGCTGCTGGTGCTCAAGGACGCCACACTGAAGGGCTTTGGTCGCCACATTCAACTGCAGTGCAGCGTCGTCCTCGAGCGGAGAATCCGGCCAGCGCTCATTCACAGCATCCATATCCTTCGAGTGCTGAAAGTCGCTGATGGCCGCCTGTACATCACTTGAGCCACACGGTGGCGTGCCACCTGCCAGTCCCTTGAGCTGACCAATGCCCTCTTTTTCCGCGCCCAATGTGCAAAACATGCGGGAGAGCTTCTTCATTTCCAGTACTTTTTTGCGAATGTGCTCGCCCCGCTGCTCCACGCCGCTATCATCGCTACTTTCTGCGTTCCCCCCAGGTCCCTGTGCGGCCATCCCCTTCACTTCGTCCACGAGAATGTGATCTCCGTTTACACCGATGAGGTGCAAGACGTTTGCCCCAATGTCGAGCAGCTTCTCCTCGACGAACGGCAGCGACCAAGTGAAGGCATTCATGAAGTTGGGCAGGTAGTAGGGGTGGGGGCTGCTGTTGAACTGGCAGATGCTCATGATATTGCGGCTCAGCTTCACGATTGCGGCGCGGTTGTTGTACGTGTCGCAGTAGTTCGGCGCGGAAAAGATGCAAATCACCGCGGGAAACCCCCTGCCTGTCTTCTTGTACAAGTGGTAGCCCTCATTCTGGGCTTCGTGGCCGCGGATGACAGTGATGAGGCTGTTCTCCTGCAGGAACCTGCAGACAGCGGTGTTGCTGTAGACATAGGAACAGCCGCGGGTTGTGTTGGGCACGAAGAGCTGTGGCGCCGCAGGGTCCTCCTCTTTCTCGTCCAGCGGGTCTGCCCACAGCAGGTCGCACATCGGTCCAGACGACGGCGGCTCGCGGAAGCGGTGAATCGCACTAATGTCCGAGATCCGCTTCAGCTCCGGCGACAAGCCGCCGTGCACGCACAGGAATCGGTTATTGAGGATGCACGCAAGCGGCATGCAATCGAAGGCGGACATCATAGCATTGTACACGGCGATAGAGTACTTGTACAGCACCTCGCGCTTGAAGTTAAAGTACGCCGTCAGGTGGCGACTCTCGTGGTTGCCGCGCAGCATGACAATGGTGCTGGGGTAGCAGATCTTGTAGCACATCAGCAGCAGAATCACCTCCATCCCGAAGCACCCACGGTCCACATAGTCTCCCAGAAAGATATACTTCTGCTCGGACGGGTCGCCGCCGATGGAGAGGAGGTTCAGTAAGTCAAAAAATTGGCCGTGAATATCGCCAGTGATGACCACCGGATCATCAAGGTGCAGCACGTTCGGCTCGTCTCGCCATATCAGTGCGCACTTGGTAATAATCGCAAGGGCATCCGCCTCCTGCAGCAGCCCCTCCCTCCGGAAGTGCTCGCGCACCACCTCAGGACGCGTCTTTCCGTTCTCGTCAAAGAGTGCAGAGCTGCACAACGCTTCCCAATTCGGCGGGGGCACGGACGGATCGCCGCGCTCTGTGAGAAGCATGCGCTCCACCTGACCGGCATGGTTCGACACGGAGCTGACGACGATCTCCGCCTCCTCCTCCTCCAGTTGGCCGTTGACGCCAGAGGTGCACACCTCGGCGCCAGATTTGATGGTAGCAACTTGCGCAGTGCGTGACATTTTACTTCTGTGGCGGAGGAGTTGAGCTTTGGAGCCGCTCCTCTCCGGGTCTAGACTGTCTTCGCGTGTCTGTCCGCAGTGTATGATGGAATATGAGAAGAAGCACAGGCGTTCATGAGCTGACGGTGAGCACTGGGGCGTACACTAGAAGACACCAAAGGGGAACTCAGCAAACAACCACAGCGAAAAAAATGACAGCGCAACCCCGGCGCCAAAGAGATGTGTGACGAGCGTCCAAACGTCTTCGTCAACCGGGGGCTGACACCACAGCGGCGAGTCGATGAGTGAGAGAATGGGAGGCAAATGGAGAGACGTGCGGTACATGGAATGTGAGGGCAACCCATGGGCGAGAGGAATACTCCGCTGCCAGCTGTGTGGCTGCTTGTGGGGACAGAGAGAGCAGAGGATCACCAAATTGGAAGGAACGCAAGTGCCAGAGAAAAATATTCTCTTTCAACGTGTCCCATTCACTGCCACACGAGATGCGCTGCGCCACGCCCCACCCCGTCTGTCACAGGGGGCACATCGCGTGGTGCAATGCAGCCGTACACACGCGCCAGGAAAACGACCCGACCCAGTTACCGGAGCACCACCCCCGCCCCAGGCCTCCCACACCAGTAGGCGGGCAGGGCAGGGCGGCGCGCTCGACCTGAGCGCTAATATCCGTAGGGACAGTTCGCTCGGGCCTCCCCATGTCGCAGGTACGTGGCCCTGCCACCACGAGGAGTGGCTCGGCATTAGGAGGGGGAGGGCTACCCGGCTTCCCCACAGAGAGTGGAGGGGGGGGGGGTGCTGGTGCCTGGGATACCACGCACTGTGGTTGGGGCGTTGACTACTGCGAAGAAATAGGTAAGAAAAAATGCCACCGCCAACACAGTCGTGCACGCGCCCCTGCGATCCCCATGCGCGGGGGAGAGGCGCCACACGATGAGGTGGCCCCAACACCGTTTCCCTCCTCCCTCCACCGACCCGCTTGTGAGTTATACTTTTAGTCGCTGTCGTCGTAGTCATCATCGGAGAAGGTCGACTCGGTGCTGATCTCGTCCTCTTCCGAGGAGCTCGAGTCGCCGCGTCGCCGCTTGCGCTTCTGCAGCACCGACGCCTTCTTCCCTTTGGAGACGTTGGCGCGTGGCGTCGTCGGGGCGGCTGACTTCTTGGTGAGCGCCGCTGTTGCCTTCGGGTCCCTCTTGGCAGCCCGGGGCACCGGTGCCTTGGCGACCTTGTCGGCCAGCGGCGCAGGGCTCGCTATCTTCTTGGCAGCCCTGCCAGTCGATGCAGCGAGCTCCTTTGGGTCCTTTGCCATGCACCCCTCCACGTGCGAACGGTGCTTGCTCTTGATGCGCTTGTGGCACAAGGGGCACACCTCCTCCATAATGCAGGTGCCTACCAGGAGCTGCATTCTCTCCTCCTCGGCGCTCGCCCCATCGCTACCGTCGCCGCCACCGCGACGCGCTCGGGCACGGGCCTCTCGCTCACTCGCTTTTTGCTGATCCATACGCTCTCGCCACTCCTCCAGCGCCACTTGGTCAATCAAGTACTGATTGACGGGGTAGTAGGGGAAGCCAAACTGCTTCCTGCAGCGTTGACATGTTTGCACTGAATCGTACATGGAGACGTCGTAGTCGAACGGCGCCCTGCAGTGTGGGCAGCCGTGCAGCGCTGTGGCACAACCAAAATGGAAAAGACACAGCTGACAGTGCACCTTCTTACCCCAACGACCCATGAACAGCGAGTATTGGGGGCGCGCATCCGGCTCCCAGAGAGAGCGGCACTTGGGACATCCCACCGTGGTAAGCTGGTAAAGTCCACCAACGCGCAGCTGCCCGATTGGCGTGCGGTTTGTCGACACCTCCGGCTCCTTGTTCGCGGCGGCGCATGCTTCCCACGCCTCCTCGTCCGCTACCGATGCCTCAGAGACGTCATCACCGGTCTCGCTCTCCTCCTCCTCGGTGAGGTCGGCTGCTCTTGGCTTTTTTACAGCTGGCGCAGCAGCTGCCTTTGACTTGGACTTCTCCCGCTTCTTCTCGCCTTTCATCATCGGCTGCGACGCCGACGGGCCCGACTTAGTGGAAGACGGCGGTGCGGCATTGGCTTGCCTGCCACGTACCGCGGTGGTTACCACGGCTTCCGTCTTCGCCTGCCTTTGGGCAGAGGCGGCGGCCCGCTTGCGCGACTTGGGATCTGCGAAGCACTCAAAGGCACGCACCAGGCACTGGAACGCCTCCGTGGCTTTGTCAAAGCTTCTCTGAAGGCGGTCTGGGTGGATAGCGCCGGCGAGACGCATGTAGCTTCGACGTGCCTCTAGCACCGACGTCTCCGGGGTCACCGGCGCAAACCCCTGAGCGAGTGACAAGATCTTGAATGGCTGCCCATCGGCAGCCAGAACACTCTTGGCAAGCTGCACGGCTTCCATATGTGTGTGTGCCTGTATGTCCGCGTGCCTTCCACGAGAATATGGCAGCCAGCTATGAGAAGCGCAACGGCGTGACCCTAATGCGCGTTTCAGAGAGATGAGGTGGGGAACTGGGGTAGCAGAGCGATAGCAGGGGCACGTGTCGATACACAGGAAATGGGGGAGAGACGAGTGCGCCTGTATGTGTGGGCGTAAGTCACTCCAGCTAAGGCACGCAGGAGCAACGTAAAGTACCGCAAATGGCGCTGGAGAGCGAGAGGGAGGAAGGGGAAGAGGCAGAGAGCAGCACGGCACGCACACACACTCACACACGACAGGGCAAATATACTGACCCCGTGGTCGAGATGGCAGACGACTACTTCAACACAGCAGTACGCCAAAGGGGAGAGAGAGAGAGGAGGGCGGCGAGGGGGAGGGGGAGAAGAACTTCTACGAAGCTGCGTGGGGAGTTTATCGGTGTATGGTGCCGGTGCGAGAGTGCCTGTGGGTTTGTGTCCAGCCCATGCGCTGGTGTGCACCTGACTTCCACCGGAGCCACAGTAATGTTCGCTCAGTGGCTATGATACGCCTATCGCTCGCTGTATGCGCACGCGTGAGCATGTTGTTCGTGGGGGTGCAGGAGTGTGAATGTATGAGTTTGCTTCTAACAGAGAGACGTGCGTGCGTGAGTGTGCTGCCCGGCTAATGGAGGAGTACGTAACCATACAGGAGCGCAACAGAGGCTTCCCAGGGTGTCTCGGCACCCTCGAGAGTCCGCGCCTCCTAAACACTGAGCTCGTGCTGGTGAGTGTGTTGAGGGGGCACCAAAACGCCCTCGTCAACTCCCACCGGACATAATGTACGGGGGGGGGGGGGGGCAGTGAGAGGAAAGATCGACTGTCAGAGTACTTCTATGGGGGGTGTCCGTCGAGGAGGATATGCTCTGCAAGTCGGTTCCAATAGCATTCTCTTCAGCCTTTTTTGAGTTGCGGATGGAAGGAGGAGATGAAGAGCGGGGCACCGCACCGAACTACGCTTGCTGCTGCAGTAGCGAGAACCACCGAGTAGAGCAGCTAAGAGGCAGAAGAGCAAGCATCGCCACACCGGACCCACTATAATGATCAACGGCACGCAAGCAGGGAAAGAGGGGGGAGGCGGAGGGTCAAATGTGTGTGAAGAAGAGGAGCATAGAAAGAGGAGAGCACAGTAGACGAAGCGCACTCACTGAGGCCTCTTAGAGTTGCTCACAACAGGTTTGCACGAAGGTGACACGCCAACGAACCATGTCATGCTAGACGGGTGCGAGAGTCTCCGTGCAGGGTCGAGAAAACGATAAACGCCAGAAGTGGGGTAACTCCACCCCGAGCCTTTTGTAAGCCAGCAACAAAGACACCGCTTCTGGCATAGAAGGTCATGGTTCCCCACTAGCCATGGGGCGCAGTGGCCCGCATCAGTGTCCCCGCCCCAGCCCCTTCGCCACCTAGTTGTCCCTCAGACCTGCAGATGCACCCCCCTCCCGCAAACACTTCTGGGTGCAGGCGTCGCAAGACGGTCGCTTTGATAGAGCAACCTTCAGGTAATAGAGCGCATCCAGGACGGACGGGAGAGCTGAGAATCCCAGCACAGCAGCCACAGCAAAGGAAACGAAAAATAAAAAAAAAATAAAAACAAAGGAATGGCAGGGCAAGAGCAGCTCACGAGTGGAACCGAGAAAAGCGAGGCAGGTAGGCGTGGTACCACCGCTGGGAAGTCGACAGGGGCAGCAGCACCTCGCTCTCCCACTCGTCGGCCCCCTCCTTCACGTCCGACGGCTCGAGCGTCACCCACTCGGCATGAGTCTCCTTCTCGTCCAAGAGGAGCCGCGCGTTCCGCTGCATCTGAATCGACTTCACACCCGGAGTGCGCCCCGTGATGAAGGCGTTCTCCTTGATGGCAGCGTAGTCCGGCCGCTGCGCAGGGCTGTACGACAGGAGCGCCTGCACAAGCTCCCGTGCATCGGTGGAGATGCCGTCCCAGAGCGGACCTGCGCAGGCGACACCACGCCGCATCTCCTCGTGCATCTTGTCAAAGCTTCTGCTGTGAAAGGGCCGTTGGCCCGAGAGAAGGTAATAAGCAACAACACCGAGGCTGAAGAGGTCGCCCTTGTGCATCGTGATCCCGGGCTCCTTCATATCAATATGCCCATTTGCCACCGCGGCGATGCTCTCTGGCGCGGCGTAGTTGCGCGTCCCGCCCACAACGTACCACTGCCCCTCCTCGTTAACAACAAACTCGGCAAGGCCAAAGTCGATTATCATCGGTGTGCTGTAGTCCGCTGACAACACGATGTTGTCCAGCTTGATATCGCGATGGATGATGTGCTTCTCCCGGTAGAGGTAGTCGAGGCCAGCGGCGACACCTTCGATAATGTTCGCAGTGAACGCCTCTGTGGCGGCTTGGCCGTACTCGCGCATGCACGCAGCCGCCCGCCGCGCCGTGCCGCCCTCGCCCGCCTCCATAACAATGACTAAGTCCTCACGGGTCTGGAAGGCTCCGAGAAGGTGCGCCACGTTGGGGTGATTCACCGACTCGAGTATCCGCAGCTCCGTGAGGGCACCGATCCACCGCGTGTACGTCAAGTTCGTGCGTTTACTGATGCACTTGAGAATTGCGCGCCTGCGGTCCGTGGCGGTGCGGTCTTCGCACTTGAACACTGTGCCGAAGGTGCCGCGACCGATTTGTGCGCCGGGGTAAAAGGAGGGAAAGCGCTGCTGAATCGACTTGTAGAACGGGTAACCGCATACGGGGAACTCGGACATCATCGTGTAGCAGCTCTGCAGGAGCGCCGTGATGCTGCGCGGTGTGAGGTACCCAATGATGCACTCGAAGGGGGCGCAGTCCATCGCGCCGGTGCGGGCGTTCCACGAGTGTCGAAAGACGACCGGCAGTCGACACTGGTTGCACTTGCGCAAGAGCTGCTGCTTGTACATCGCCCGTTTCGGCGCACAGGTGTCGCAGTACACACGGCCGCACCACCGGCAGTGGTGTTTGGGGCAGAAGAGTCGGTTGAAGCGGCGGCCGCAGCGTCGGCCGCCGCACACAAGGACGGCGGTCTCCTCTTGCCATAACGCGCCGGGTGTCAAAAGATCGCCGGTGCTTCGACTCGACTCCATCGCTTTCGGAGAACGAGTAGGAAGAGAGGGGAGGAAGGGACGGAAAGAGAAGGGCAGAACAGAGCAGAGGAGCGGGGGGAGGCAGCAGCGACAGAAGGTGGGTGGAGCTCGGAAGAAACGACGAGTGGTGTCGGTCTGCGCAAGACCCGAGAAGAGAGACAGAACAACGTAAAATGAGCTCAGTAAATGGGCTAACGAACAGATACACACACACACACACACACACACACACACACACACACACACATATATATATATATATAGTAATCCGAAGTGGCAACAATCTGGCACACGTGTACGGGTGTAAAGCAGCACAGAGAGTTGTTTACGGGTGTACGCAAGCTCAGTTCAGTGACAAGCAAACGAAGTCACTGCGTGAGTGACGTCTCTCTCTCTCTCGCTCTCCCTCTCTACCTCTATAGCACAGGGAGCGCGTCTGCGCGGAAGGCGTTGCACTGCTCTTGCACGTTGGTGAAGCAAATCACTTGGCTGGTAGGTACGCGTGGTGATGCGTGAGGGTATGACTGCTAAAATAAGGTGCAATGGATGCTGAATAGCTGGTGGTAGCTGTGGGGTGAGCAAATGGGGGATTTAGTGGGTGTGACGGTCGGGGTTCGTCAGAGTGGGAGCTAGCGGGTGTGCGGGGGGCGGCAGGAGAGCAGCAGTCCAGTGCGTGCGCCCCAGCGTCCCTTTCTTTTCCTTTTATCCGCTATGAGAGGAGAAGAGGAAGAGAAGACAGCAGAAGGGTGGAAGTAGAGGCGGGGCCACAGTTTTTGGGAGCGAGCAAGAGGGGGCATAACAAGATGCCTATCATGACTGGAGGGAGATAAAAACCTGCAGATGAGGGAGGAGAAAGACCACCATCCTAAGCGCACGCGACTCACGAACGATACCTCTTTACATACTGTCCTTCTCATCAGTTACCTCCCTCCCCCCCCCCGCCATGATGTCGTTCTTTCGGCTCGGTGGCGAAGAAACAACGACGAAAGGAAAACAACCCGCGCATGGATGTAGACTACTACTCCTCCGTCTCGTCGTCTCGCCAGCAGCAGTGCCATCATAATGCACAGGCAGCAGTGAAAGGCTTCTGAACAGGCCCGCGTCGTCCCTCATCTCTTCCGATTCAGATGTTATTTTCTGTGGGTGAACAACAAGAACAACGACCTCCAACGTAACGCCCCACATCGCTGTACGACGCTCCTACGACCCTCACATGCGCACACGGCCATGCCAATTAACTCCTTACGCATAATACCGTCATAGCCGCAGCAAAGAGGGATACTAGAGCTTACCAATCGCCTTGTACCAGAGACGCTTCAGTCCAGTAGTCTCCTCGATATCCTTTTCGAGGTCTGCGATCGCTTCATCGCCTTGCAGGTACGTGCGCACCTCCGGGTCGGCGCGCGCCGCGCACCGTTTCAGCACCGCCATCTCTTTTTGGCAGTGGCTCACCTCGAACATGTTCATCATCATGCACTGGTGCAGCTTCTCTGCCTCATGGCCACATGACTTGGGAAGTTCGAACAGCGTGTACGAGTACGGCCTCTTCTGCGTCCGCGCCGTCCAGTCCTTGACGCAGTCGTAGAACTTCGTGCGGTGCGCCGCGCAGGCGCCCTTCGGCCTGTCAGGACCGTAGTCGTATTGCTTGAGGCATTCACGCCAAAGCTTAGACGGAATGGCGCACGGCGCCGAGTCCTCCCGTGTCGCACTCATCGATGAAGGGCTTCGAAACAAAAAGCGAGTTAGAAAGAGAAGCGGTGAAGGAGGGGGAGGAGGCGTTATGTATACGTCTGCCCGCTTGCAGGCGCATAGGAGACGAAAAACGCGTCAGGGGGGGTTGCAGCCACCCTCGCAGCTGTAGCAGCAGCGGCGGTGTCGGCGCTGGGGAAAAGACCCAACCGCACAAGCGGGACTCACTGCGTCACCGATTGGCAAAGAGGGAGAGACAGGAGAGAGCGAGAGGTGAGCAGCAGGCGGCCGATAGACAAGCCAGACGTCTCGTCAACGCGGCTTATCTGTCCTGCCACCCGCACCTGGAACACATGCGGGCCTCCTTTCCTTTCTGTGGGCCTTGCCAGCAGCCGCAAGAGAACAGCAGTGCACCACAGCAGGGGGGGTGAGGGAGAAGGTGACAGGACACGACGCTCGACGTAGCCCACCTACGCCAAGCGAGCTCAGCGCACAGAGAAGCACCAGAAAAGTGGGTTGGCTGGCAGCTGAGTTACAATGTGGCACGCCTTCACAAGGCGTAGCGATCACTTCCGCATGTCAATTAAACACAACGCCCCCCCCCCTCATGCCTCACTGCTACGGTCAGCACTTCCGAAAGGTATCGACGTTTGACTCGCTCGCGATTGAGCTGAATTCGCCGTTTTGGTGAGACCTGTCGCAGAGAAGGCTCAGCACAAGAAGAAGAGAGAGGAAAGGAGAAGATAAAGGGGAAAAGGAGCAGAGCAGGACGTACAGAGGAGGGAGAGAACAACCAACAGAAGCGACAGCGGCAGGGAGATCCACAGAGGAGGATGAAGGGGGCATTGCCTTATGCTTTACTCAGACACCCGCCGCCATCCAGCAGCGCACGGCCAGTGTTAGTCGTCTACGTGCAGCTCCGCTGTTCGGCGAGAGTTGTCGGTCGAAGACGTCTTCCCCTTCCCTGACCACCGGCTCCCACCCTATCACAGCGCTACAGAGACAGTGCAGACAATGGGAACGAGAGAACAGCGACACAGAGAGAGCAAAATAAGAACGGTTCCACGGGGAATGACCAAAGCGGTTTAACGGGCAAGGCGAAAAGAACCTATGCGCTACTCACCTCTGACTCGCATTGCGGCAGACCCTCATCCAGAAGTTGGTCGCGCAGTCCACGATTTAAACGAAGATGCGCAGCGCCACAGCCTATCGGTCGTGCTCGGCGGTGTTGCGGGCGCGGCCGGCCCAGCGTCTACTCCATACGCCACTCGTGGTAGACGACGCACGCGTCGGCTGGGTCGGGCCGGACGAAGCCAGCGAGCCTCTGGCACATCCCATCTTTGCAGTACCGCAGGCATGTTGTCTGTCGTTGCACCGCGTCAGGATGAAGAAGTGGTTCCTCCAATTTGAGATGAGGCCGAGCCTTTTTCGGTCCATGGAGCACCTCTGCAGCCAGCCGCGACAACCGTCGTCCTCGAAGGCAGACTGCAGAAGTACCATGAACACTGAGTGAAAACCAGTGCCCAGCTCAGCATCGTTCTACCGCCAGCTTCTTCGTCAAGCTCCTCATCGGTGTTCTGTTTCGCCTCTGTCATCACATCTGAGCCACAAGTTGCTGTTGATGATCGCGGCCTCATCTGCTTTGGCAAGGCAAAGTGAGGAGCATACGGAACCGGCGGGTGGTCAGTCGAATTCACCGTTCACACGGTTTGTTACTCTCGTCGAAGACAGAGACGGCCACCAGCGGCGCAAGTAGCGGTACTAAAGGCGGTGATGGTGTTCCAGCACAGAGGCTATCCATCATAGACGTCGCCGCTCGGCTTCGTCAGTCAGTCTTTGTTGTCCCGCACAGTTTGTTTGAACGCGCCAACCTAGGCGCGGCTGTCCCCGAAAGTGAAAGTGTTTGCGATTGCCTCCGCGGCGCCGTTGAGGGCTGCCACCTAGCACCGGATGGCTGCCCGCGATCGAAGCAGCCGTCGTTGCGGTGGCCAGTTTGCCAGTACATTTTCCAGTAGCTCTACAGGACGCCGTCCACCCACGCACCTTTTCAGGAAACAACTATGCTGCTGGCATTACCCTCCGGCGTGGGCGCTTCCGTGCTGCTCGCGTCAGCTCTCGGGGCCACCGAGACATCGGTGGTGGCGAAGGCCCCGTCGACCTACAGCACGTTGGACGCAAACGCACCCGTGAGGCTTCCTGCGGCACATGTCCGCGTCTCACTGCCATGCAGACGGTGAACGGACCGTAATAGACGCTGCCGCTGAGGGCTGCATCACATCTCGTTCCCACCATAGCGGCGGACGACAAGAGAGGAGAGGCGTTGGGGATCCGTATGGTGTGCAGCCCAACATATCGACTTTTATGTAAGCGGGGGAGGGGGGGGAAGTATGAGGGCAGTGAAGACCTCCTCCGCGCTGGGGAGGTGCTACTAAGGGCATGGGCTTGGGTGAACAAACCGAAACGTATTCCGCAGCCTCGGTGTCGGTGATGGACACTGCATGCTACAGAGATGTGATGAGAGAGAGAAAGAGAAAGAGACCCACTCCACCGCAAGCACAGCTGCTGCTGCCACAAACAAGAGCCGAAAAGGAGAGAGAACTATACCGCTGACGATCGTCTCCGTGAAGCGGCGCACGTGCGTGCGTGAAAAAGCACGGGACTGCGGGTGCCTGCGCGGTGAATACGTGTACGTAGGCTGCAGTCGCAAGAACGGCCGCGATAATGTGCAAGCACGCGCACAGACGCTCGCTCACTCACTCACTCAGTGGCCGTTAACGCTCGTACTGGCAGCGACTCACTGTCGACTCAGGCCACCTCTCCTGTGGTACGAGCACCACAAACGAGAGAGGAGGGGCCGGAGGAAGAAAGAGAGCAGACATTCCGGCACACTTCTGGTGTACTGCACATCAGACCACACGTAACAACACACCAGAGCGGTGTCGGCCCTCATAGGCGTGGCTGACAGGGGCTCAGTCGAGGCGAGGAGGGCAGCGATACAGAGATGCAATGCAGAGAAACGCCACAATGGTGAAAGAAGCGGTGGAGGAGAAACCACAGTAATGAGGACTAGAGAGCTGGGGACCTTCATGTATACGTGCTGGTGGGGGAAGAGGGATTGCAGGGTAGCATGGCACTAATGAACACATGTGTCCACCAACGTTACTCTCTCTCTCACACACGCCTTGGTGTTGCATCTCTGTCAAGGAGCGGAAGATTCCATGTGCCGCGCACTTTTTCCACCAGCCGTTCCAGCACGAATGAACGGATGCGACGCAGGCTCCCCAGCCACACACTCTACAAGTCAGAAATAGAGAGGGAAGAAGCGAGGGGGAGCGCGCTTGGAGAAGCGCTAGTTGATTTTGTTAACTTCTTTGCAGTAGAAACACTGTAGTAACGCGAAAGAGAATCACCACCGCCAGCGAGGAGGGGGGCCATCTCAGCGCCTTCGCCTCTCCACTGAGAGTACATCTCGCCTGATAATGTGCACTTGGACCGCAGTCAGCATACAGAAGAGCAACAGAAGCAAATGCCAGAGGATAGCGGCTCCGTCATCAAACGCCGCTGCCAACACTTAAACAGGCGTACACGCGGACATCAGCACATCGATGCACGCCAACAGAAAAGGCACTGGGGAGCGGAACAGAGAGATGCAGAGGAGGTGGGCCACCGCCAACGCCGAAATACAGGAGAGAGAGAGAGAGAGCGCACAATGGAGGAAAAAACGAAAAGGGAAAGTCGAGGAAGCGAAGGCCATGAAGTGAAATGCAAGAGGGTTTTTTTTAAAAAAAAAAAAAAGCAAAGCGAATGCACTAATGTACAGCACTGATTTCTCACGGATAGGCGAGAGAGGGGAAAGGGGCCAACGCACGAGCAAGACAGACAATGAGGAAATTGGTGGGACAGCAGAGTCGCTAAAAGGCTAGCCGCTTTGTACTGATCACAGTCTCCGCAACGAGAGGGGGACGCTGGAGGGAAATAGAGAACTCCCCTCTGATTCAGCAATCCTCCAGCCTCTCACACCTCGATCGCTCCCAGCGTAGATCCAACGCAACGCAAGCAGCGAGCGAGCGAAAGGGGGGGGGGGGGGGCGAAGCTGAAAAGTAGATGTGCGACCGCGTAGAAACGCGTTGGTGTGCGTGTGCCGAGCCGCGTGGCGCCACGGATTCCACGCCAAGACGAGAAGGCTGAAGAAGGAAGGGGAAGCGGTGGTGGTGATCGCAATGAAAGCCATCACACATACACGTGCGATGAGAGAAGATACAACTAAAGCAGCGCAAGGCGTGACCCCAAAACGTACGAAGCTCCGCACATTCGCAAGAAGCAGCAGGGAAGTAGAGAGCCCAGAGAAAAAGAGCGAGAGAGAAACGAGGCGCTCTGTGTGGAGTGCCATGGGATGCGCGCACTGTGCAGAACAGCGACGAGATCGCGTGGGTGTGTGTGTGTGTGTGGGGGGGGGGGGGGGGGGGAGGAAGCCCGTGCGCCGGCGCTATGCGATGCGGAGGGAATGCAGCGTTACGTGGGCACCCCAGACAGCGGAACAGCAATGAGAACGCTGCTCGCCGCCCTTTTTGGGCGCGTGCCGTTCCTATCGTAAAGAGAAGACATTGTCCTCAGACCGCGCGGCGCCACCGTCACCGCCTGTGCGACGCTCTCGGGGCGTACGGGGTAGTGGCGAGATCTCGCCAACCCCCCCAGGTGGGGGGGTGATGCGGCGCCGCTGCTGCACCGGCGCTGGCACGGAAGCCGACCGCGGAGTCATCGGCAAGTGAAGCGCCTTGAGCCGCAGCACCGTCGCACCCTCCAGCTCCGGCGGGAAAGGGTACTGGAGCCCCAGACGATCGGCCATGGCCATGTACTCGACAAGCTTCTCTTTGGTGGGCATTAGCTGATCGGAGAGTGTCTTGATCTCCGCGTCCCTCTGCTTCAGCTGCCGCCGTAACTTATGTATGTCCTCAGCCCCACTCTTCTCCGTCGCCCCTACTGCCGCCCCAGTGGCCGAAGAGGGTGGCTTGGTGCAGCCCGCTTGCCGCTCCAGTCTATACTGCAGGTTCCGGTTCTCAACCATCAGGCGGTCCACCTCGTCCTGGCACCGGCGCAACTGCATCTCCACGTCGGCAATAGAGAAGCTGTGGAAGGAGCGGTTGGCCTTACTGGGGCTACCACCGCCATTGGTACCAATGGTGTTGCTGCGCGCTGACGCCGACAACTGCTTCTCCCCCATGCTGGACCGCTTCCGTGTCTTCTGCGTCTGCAGGAGGTCGATTTGTTTCTGCAGATCGCGTCGCTCTACGTCCATGGCGGCCTGGGCCATGTCAAGGTCCTCATGCGCGGACCTCACGTCCTCCTCAGCCCGCTGCAGCTGTGCCAACAGGTCCACGATGGTTGCCTTGAGTTGCGCGATTTCTTCCTTGAGCTGTATGTTTTCTAGCTTGAACTGATGCACTTCATGGTGTGCGGACATCAAGGACGCCTGCAACTGCCCCGCATCAACGGAGTTCTGCGAATCGGCGTCGACAGCATCAGCATGAGGGAACGCGGCAAGGACGTCCGCGTCGTCGCCCACAGCACAAACCTGCTCTGCCAGCGTTTTCCTCTTTTTCACCTTCTTCGTCTTCTTCTTCGCCACCTTACCGAGCGGGCCATCCCCATCATCGCTGGCGGTCCTGCCACCGGCGTCTGCCCCTGTGGCGGCGGCCGCCGCAGCCTCCTCCGCCTCGTGTAGTTGCTCCTCCAGTTCATGGATGCGCGCCTCGTACGTCTCCGCCACCTTCGCTGCCTCCTCCATCGCTGAGTCGAAGGTGGCCTTCTGAGCCTGCAGTTGGGACTGCAGCTGAAGCACGTCCATCTGCTGCGTCCCCGCCATGGCGACAGATGAGGCCGAAGCAGGCATGTTCACCGGGGCCTGCGCTACACCTGCCTGCATGCGCAGCTTCGTGTTCTCCTCCATGAGCGTCTCAACGCTCTTCTTCAGTGCTGCCGACTTGGCGATTTCAGCCTCGTATGCAGTACGGTTGTTGGTCGACATGCGGTTTTTGATCTGTGTCTGCAGGATGGTAATCATGCGCTGATCATCCGCGGACTCCGTACGGTGCTGCAGTTCTGTACGCTTCAGCTCACTAGCGAGGCGCTGGTTGTCTCGCAGGAGGTCGTCAATGCGCTTGCAGAAGGCCTCAATGGCGATAGGCTCTGGTGCAGAAGCGGTGTGGGAGGCGGCGCCATCAACAGCGCGCTCTGACAGCGGTTGGCTTGCAGTCAGTGCTGAGGGGGTCAGAGGGGATGAAGACACGGCGGGCTCTGTCGCCTTCACCTCTGCCTCCATTTCCGTCACGGCTGGGCTGTGACACGCTGCGGGAGGTGCCGCTAGTCCGGCCGCGCAGACCACAGCGGCAACACCCACTCCCGCCGCCGCCGCCGCCGTGACGTCGTTGCTGCGGCTGCGGCTCTCCGGCTGAAGGGCGGTGTTTGTCCCGCTTCCCTGCAGAGTACCGATTTGAGCACTTAAACGCTTAATCTCGTCGCTGAGGGCCTCCTCGCGGCGGCACTTGTCCTCAAAGACACGCTGCTGCCTCGCATTCTTCTCTTGCAGCTCCGTTATGGTGGCCATGTGCTTCGCCGCGGCCGCCTCCATCGCGGACACCTGCTCCGTCAGGCTTGCCACATTGCTGTTCAGCTCCGCCGTGCGCTTCTGCTCCTTCGCGAGGCGATCGCTGAGGCCTGTGCGGTCGCTCTGATAGCGATCCTGAAGCGCCTCAATCTCCTTCAGGCGCTCATCGTTCTCCTGCTCCAGGTCGGCGATCGTCTGGCGGTAGATTGATATCTCCGACTTGCGCTTCTCTAGCTCGAAGGTGACCCTCTTGATCTCTTCCAACGCCTTTTCGCGCTCTGCGACGACGGACTGATAAAGCCCCTCGGCGACGTACTGCCCGTCGCGTGCCTGCACCTCGGCGATTGTCGCCCTTGCCTGGGCTAGCTCATCGCATAGGGTCTGGATTTTCTTTTGTGAGTTCGCCTCAGCGGCGGCCTTGGCGCTGGAGCGATCTCTCTCCATGTGCACCGCCATCTCCTTAATGCCGTCCTGCATGTCGTTCATCTGCTGCTCCAGTGATGCGTTCACCTGTGTGAGGCGGCTATTCTCCGTCGTCAGTGTGGTGACCTTGTCTCGCAGTTTCGCTTCACTCTCGCTCAGCGCAGTTATCTGGTCCTGCCAGGCGCGCACGTTCTTGTTCTGCGTGGATGAAACAGCCTGCTGTGCCTCCGTAACAGCCTTGAGGCGCTCAATCTCCTGTTTGGCCTCCTCCAGCTTGCGCTCCAGCGGTTCCACCTTACTTTGCAGCTTCTCCTTCTCCGACTTCACCTCAGCAAACTGACTCATGCAGATCGTGCTGCTCTGCGCCAACTCCATGTACGCGATCGTCTCCTTCGCCTTTACAAGCCGCTCCTCCACCTCCTGCGTTGCGGCCAAACGGTCCTCGAGCAAGCCCTTTGCTTTGGTCAGATCATCAAATTCTCTCTGCAATTTGGCCATGCTTTCCGTGTTGCGTCTCTCCTGCTTGAGCTCGAGCGACTGCTTCTCGAATTGTTCCTTGAAGGTGTCGAGTTGTGCCGTCGTGCTCCGCACATCGGCGGCGAGGGATGCGCACTTCTTTACCAGGAAGGCCACGCGCTGTTTGTCTTCCTCAGCGCGCTGTTGCAGCTGGCGCGCCTCCGTGTCGCGAGACACAGCGTAGCTTTGGGCCTGTTGCAGCTGCATCACCAGCTGATCTCGCTCAAACTCCAGCTTTGAGATACGCTCCTTCGTAGCGCTGAGTGTCTCCAGCACCTTCGTCTCGTCCAGCGCAGTCGCGTCGGCAACATCGTTGGCTGGGTTGCGGCTAGTTTCTAAGAAGGCGATGCGTTGTTTATAGAGATCAATTTCACGGGTCAGCGATTCTTGCTCCAACTTGAGATGGTCGTAGTCATCGGAGGAGGTCGAGTGGCGTAGCTGCTGGTCCTTCTCGCGGAGCTGGTCGAGGCTGTCTGCCAGCCGCTTCTCCAGCGCGCTATACTTGTTCTGCTGCTTTGCCGTCATCTCCAGGATCTCGTTGCGCAGGTCCTGCACCACCATGTGGGACGCGTCCACATCGCATCTGGCCTTCTCCAGCTCCTGCAGTAGTTCTTCGCAGCGCCCACATGCCATAGAAGCGCTAAAGGAGTCGGCGAGCTGCTGTCGCAGCTTACCCACCTCCTCCATGTGAACCGAGTCCTTCGCCGTGAGTCTGTTCTGCAATTGTGCGACTTTCTGCCTCTGAAGCTCCGCATCCTTTTCCTTCTCGGCGATAGAGTTGCGCGCCTCCGTGAGCGCGCTCTGCAGCACATCATACTCGTGGGACATGCGTTCGAGCTCCTCAGTGGCAGCCTTCCCAGAGAGCAACGGAGCGCTACTGACCGCTGGCATTGGGTCTGCAGCCGCCGGTGCTGTTGCAAGCGCGGAGCCTGCAATAGCACCATTGCGCAGCTGAATGTTCTCCACGTTCAGTGCACGCACCTCCGCCTGCGAGTTACGCAGCTGATCCTCAGTGAGTGCAGCTTGCTCGCGCACCTTACGCAGCTGCTCCTGCAACTCCCGCACCATCGCAGCAGAGCTGTTGCTTTCGTCAAAGGGCACGATGTGTACCGCCACCGCCAGCGGACCGCCGCTGATGAGCTCCTGCTGGTCCCTCACCACGTTAGACAGTTCCTGCGCGTTGAGGTGTGCATTGTGCAGCCCTTCCATCAGAGCCTGCACCTCATCGTTGCTAGACGCATGCGACGACTTGTAGGCGATGAACTCAGACTGCAATGCGTCACTTAGTTGCTCCAGCTTCTCTCGTGCGGCGGACTTTGAGCCACCAAACCAGCCTGTTTTCTCCGGCTCGAAGAGTGAGTGCAGCACCGACGTCCCCTTCAGGGGTTCCCGCACCAGCGTCTGCACCCTCTCCTCCAGAGCGGAGATCTGCCCGGACAGGCGGCCATTCTCCTCACATACCTTTGTGAGTGTATTGGAGAGCGTTGCGCCCTCGCCCTCCAGTTGACGAATCCGCTTGATGAGAGCATTTCCCTCAGCCTCGCTGCTGACCGTCTGCGTTGCCATGGTCGTCGCTGCGACAGCAGCAGCAGCAGAGGGGGAAGCGAGCGTACTACCGCCGGGAACACTGGCGTCGCCACCACCAGTCGGCGTCTGACGCACTAACCTCCGCTTGCCTGCCGAGAGCGGGGGAATTGGCAAGATACTCTCTCTTCCACCGGCAGGGTCCACGTGGGACTCCATTCGTCTCGGAAGCACTGCACGAGTTCACCGAGTGGGAAAGTCAAGGGATAAGAGCAGCGAAGAACGAGGCAGAAGAATGGCCCAGTGGGATGAAGTGGACCACTGACGCACACGCGCGAAGCGGCGCAGAGCGAAGAGAGCAGGAGCAGCAAATAAAAAAAGAAAAGAGGAGGCGGAGAGGCGTGTTCGGCACAGACGAAGGAGGGCGCCTTACACGTCACAGGCCCGTAAGCGAGGAAACGCACCGAGGGAAAGGGAAGAGGGCAAGTGAGAATAAATCAATGCGACGCGAGACTACAGTTAGCCAAACGATGCACTGCCCAAGGGATGCGTACGTGGGTGGGTGGGGTGTGCGAGTCTGCAGCACTGAAACGCTCTCCAAAACAGCAAGACAGCGGAAAAGAAAAGCGCCGGCTAAACGGTCGGCGTCAACGTGCCAAAGCCAAGCACGAACGGACGAGGAAATGTTTTACTCCCGCGGCAACGAAGAGCAAGAAGGCGTGTGCGGCGAATCCAACGCGCAGAGCGAGCAAAGAAAAAAGTTGTAACGGCACCACGAAACCGTCAAGGGTGGCCCTCGTGAGTGGCACTGAGAAGAGGCGTCTTGTTCCTTCTCTTCTAGACAGAAGCGAGTGAGCGCGCGCGCAGTTGCATGCTCGAGCCTCGTGTGGCAGTAGCGAAAAGGTGTAGGGAGTCAATACGCTAAACCTGTCCCCTGGGGAGTGGAGGGAGAACTCAGCGGAGAAAGGCGGGTGAAGTGAGACACGCTCCAGCAGAGCAGCAAATGGATGCAGAACAAGGAGGCCGAGACACGTTACCCCGTGCGCTTTCCTACAACTCACGGTTTGGTGCTGAGGCTTGTGGAGAGAGATGACTCCCGCTTGATCCAGGCTTGTTTTCGGTTTCGCTTCTCGCTTATGCCATACAGATGCGCGTGGGTGTCGGCGTGGGCGTGGGCACATCCGCGTCACGGGAGGGAGGAAGGAGAAGTTGAAAGGTGTGGCAAGTATGTGTACACGCATGAAAAGAGGAGACATGACCACACGCACAACACCGTTGTGGGCAGACTATCCGTCGAGCAGGTAGCGATACTGCGCATTTCACCCAGCGTCGACTGCAGCAATGCGCTTCGGAGTCAGTCAACCAGCCGCTCCCCGACTCAAGTGTACCTGGACCGCCCCCCTGCCTCTGCAAGAACACGCATGCGCAGTGGGGGCTTTTCACGTACGCTGCCCCCCCCCCTCTTGCGCACGGCACACTCCTCAGTCGGTCCCCCACATTCTGTAGCGCCAGCAAGAGGGGATGAGGAGACAAACGAACGACAGACGGGGGGGGGGGGAGGGGAAGAAGCACATGCAGTTTCCTCTATGTGCAGTCCGCTTTGTGACTGCCCCATAGCACCGGCGTGCTTTCGCGAAGGAGTGAATTTACCGTCATTTATTTCGATCCTCGCGTTGCCTCAGCCCAGCAACCGCGACGTAACATACATTCACGCACACCTGAATAGACACACCAGCTTGCCCAAACGCCTCGGTGAAGTGAGGGTGAAGTGGAGAGGGAGGAAGCAGGCACGTGCAAGACAGCGTCGCCTCCCTCCGCCCCTCCCTTACCCACCTTCCCTCTCCATGCACCACCACCACATCAAGGAAGCGCGCGCGAAAGGGGGGAGGGAATAGCGAGAAAAATAGAAGCCAGAAGATGCACCACACACACACACATGTCGTTTCCGCTCACTCCTACGCGTGGCTCGCCCCTCTCCCCATCTGCTTCCCTCTTCAGATCGAGAAGAGAGAAAGGAAAATGGGGAGTGAGTGGTACAGTGCTGTGAAACGAGTGTATGCGTGTCTGTGGGGGGAGGAACGTCCCTTTCCCCTTCTGTATCCGATTACTCTCACCAGCGAGGACGAAACACGCTACGACCACCATGGAAAATGGAGACACCAAGTCCCCTGGCATCACCGCCATAGTCGCCTCTCCCCTCCTCTCCCCCCTCTTCGGTCACTCCCCTGCCCCGCCTCGATTCCGTCCCCCTCCTCTCTACCTTTGTGCTCGTCTTCACTCCTCATGAAACCAGCACCACGGCCGCGCATTAGGTCAACCGCAGCGCCATCGCCACCGTCCCCAGTACAACCCATTACGGCGACACAGTACAACATGTACGCACACCAGGATTCCCACACCATTTCCGCAAGAGAGCAGCAGCAGCAGCGCCGGTAGTCGTGGTAACTCTCGCTGCCACGCCATCCGTGTACTCCGCTCACGCAACGGTCCAATTTCTCTGAACGGAGAAACGAGGGGGTAAAAAGAGGGGGTGAGCGTGTGCACCAGCATCGCTGACGCAGTACTTAGGCGCGTTTACCTTGCGCGCAGCGCTCCTGAGCGTCCACGCAGGCAATGTGGTAGAGACTATCCACCAGCTGTTGCACATTGACCACCTGCTTCAGGAAACACGGCACGGCACACACCACGAAGGCGCACCAGAAAACGCTCCCCAGCTCCGTGATGCTCGCGTAGCTCGCCCAGGCGTAGAGAAAAATGTATGCGAACTCCTGCCCGACACAGAGGACGCCCATCACGTGACGTTTCGAGTAGTACACGCGCAGCAGCCAGAAGATGCTGTCCGAGACGTCCTTGTGGCTGACCTTTGAGGCAAAGACGGAGGCGTACATCCGGCAGAAGTGCGACCCCACGTCCAGAAAGAGAAGCATGGCAAGAGCGCATGTGTAGCGGTACGGCATGGGCTGCAGCACGCCGTCAAGCACCAACAGGAAACCAGCCGTCGAGGCGCGATCGGTGAGCATGTCCAGTATGGACCCTAAGTGCGAGCACTGATCCAACGCGCGAGCCACCTTGCCATCGACCGTGTCTAACACAAAGGAGACCGTGTAGAGCAGGAGGCATAGAGCCGGGTAGTCGCGTGCCACCAGGTAGGCCGCGATGGACGCCGCTATGCGGAAATAGCCGATGATGTTCGGTACAAAGCAAAAAATCTTTACCGGATTCGGACTCGCCGGCTTTGGCGCCATTTCAGCCTGAGAGGGGAGGGGGGGGTGGGTGGAGCGGTAGGCGTTGTAATGTGAGTTGGGGTACGCTCGTAGAAAACGTCAGAAAGACGGAGGTTCGGCTGCGAGTGGAGAAAGCGATGTCAATGTCGGCAATGCGCGCTCAGCAACGCGTTGCTGCCACCATAGAGAGTGAGAGTAAGAACATGCAAAGAGCAACGGGGTGGAGAGAGGACGAGTCTGTAAGGGGAAGGGAAGAGGACAAGAGGCAGGCCAACGCCGCACACTCCGGCCAATAGACGACAACAGCCACAAAAAACGATGTCTTTCTCTCCGTTCGCTCCCTCGTTGTTGCGGGAGAGAGCCCTCGTGCGTGTCTGTGCGCACGTGCTGTCGCAGGCGTATCGCTGCCTCGCCACGCCTGCCGTGGCAAGTGCCGGATCAAAACCCTGGCGGAAGCACCGACCATCCAAAAGAGGGCGACACAGAGCGCCGCCGACCTCCTCCCGGCACACGCCAGCGCGCATGATACCGAGGAGCAGCTGCGGGGAGGATCAACGGTAAAGACGGCCAAAGAATCAAATCGACACGCGACAAGAACATTTCCTTCTGGGGAGGGGAGGGGGGGGTCGACGACTGTACAAGCGCACGCACAGCAGTGCCTACGATCACGGCAGCCTTGAAAACGACTCACCCTATCGAGGCATGCACGGCAACGGCGGCTTCTCCTGCTGTGCCTCTTGGCAGAGCTCACCGCGTGCCTCCTCCACACTAAACGGACAGGCGCGGTAGGTGAGTATCGGGTAGCGGAAGTACACATTTTCCTGCGCCACGTGTTGCTTCGCCAAGCACCGGTCGCATATGTTCGACCCGGCGTCACTGAAGCTGCTGCGGGGCTGTCGCAAGCCACAGCCGAAGCACATCTCCTTGCAGCCCACGCAGACCAGTGTGTTGAGCGGACCGCTCCTCTTAGGGAAGTGCTCTGATGGAAGGAGGCGAGTACACTGAAAGCACCGCAACCGCAGGTGCCTCTTCGAGGCCGCCAAAAAGGCCGTGTGGAACATGGGCGCCAGCACACAAAAGGCACGCTGCCCACAATACGTACAGGGAAGTGCGCGCTGCACCCGTGAAGGTCGACCAGTCAACAACGCGCGCACAGAGGTGAACACACCGACACGCACCGTTCGAGCGGTCAGTGATGGAGGCCGAAGGCACGAAAACGAGAGGGAAAGGAGGGAGAGACGAACAAGTGACAAAGTGGGCGGCAACGCGAGCGGGAGAAGAGGCGTGCGTGGCCACGACAGAGAGGGAGAAACGAAAAAGAGGAGCGAAACTGCTCGGGCGGCTATCACACGTGCACCTCCTCTTCCAACGTACGTATGCGCCCACTCTCTTCCCAAGAGAGGGAGGCTGCAGGACGCATGAGAAGTTATGAGAGGGAAGGTGACTAGAGCAGCCGGGCGCAGCAAAGATATCCGACACAAGTGCTCTCGTATGTTTCCACTGGTATACTGGCGTACTACGTTACGCCTTTTGCTTTGCCATTCATTGAGTTCATCTCCTCTGCCACCGTGGTTGTTCATTCGATGGGCGCGCCGTTCACTTGTCTGTGTTAACGCATCGAAACCAAAATCTGAGCCGCTGACAGGGCGGGAAGAGAGAGAAGGGGAGCGCGCAGCATCAGCAGGAACGGCCACATCACATGTGAGCCATGGTCACATTCAGCTTCTTTCAGCTTTCCATTTCCTCCTCTCCAGCACACGCCTGTAGGCCCATGTGCCTGGGCGCGCGTGAGCACCGAAACCGCTAGCAGACCTGCTCGTCTCGTCGAAACAAGCACCCCATCCCAGTCCAACATACTAGTACAGTGTGGCGGTGTACTCGTAAACGACAACGTCATCGCCAAATTTTGCACTCGCCTCTGCAAAGATCTCATCAGCAAACTGCTGTGCATTCGGCACCAGCTCCGTCAGTGTCACGCCGTCGCCCGAGAGAAGACCATTGCGAATGAGCTCCTCTGCATAAACCTTCCGCAGGCCGCGGTATTTTGCCATGCCCCTCGCCAGCACATAGGTATAGTAGCGCTGCTGGATCTTCATCTGTGCGGCGTGGTGGATGAACTGCTCATAGGTGTATCGGTGACCCTTCTGGTACCCGTTCGTGGCGTCACGCAGGCGCACACTACTTTTGAGTAAGATCTTCGTAGGCGCCATCGGTGTCGCTGCCACTGCCGCCGGCGTTGTGGCGCAGTCACTGGAACCGGAGACAGGCCGCGGTAACAGCGCTGCTGA
The DNA here is from genome assembly GCF_000002845.2 of Leishmania braziliensis MHOM/BR/75/M2904. Taxonomy (NCBI): domain Eukaryota; phylum Euglenozoa; class Kinetoplastea; order Trypanosomatida; family Trypanosomatidae; genus Leishmania; species Leishmania braziliensis. The sequence continues at coordinate 894,886 of NC_009318.2, read as the reverse complement.
GGCACTTGCCCTTCTACTCCACCACTGCCACCACCGTCTCTGCGATGGCGTTGTGTTTGCGCGGTCATCGTTGATGTCGGGAAAAAGCTGGTCCTCTAGGAGGAACCCCACCGATGCACGAGAGGCCTTGCCGACGCTGCTCGCGCCACCTATGAAGCGGTGCGGCGCCATCTCCGCCTGCGTGTCCACCATGACGAGAGACTCCGTCTTCTGTAGGTAGAGAAACACACGGTACAGCAGCCAGTTGATGTGCAGCCGGCGCTCCACAATTGCCGGCTTGGGGCAAGCAAGCCCGGCCGTGCCCCCTTCTCCGTGGTCCCCATGGCCCAGGCGCTGCGGCGGCTCAGCCTCCGGCACCACCTCGATGGTATATCTCCTGTGCGTCAGCCTATTTTCGATTACCGCCATGTCGCATGGGAAGTGGAAGAAGAGCGAGTTGCGATGTGGCGACAGATTTGTGGTCAGCACATACGTGTAGGTAGTCAAGTAGTACACGAGATAGAGCAGTCCAACCGAGGCACCGAGTATGTACGCTGTGAAGGACACTCGCACACGCCCCAACACCACGTCATGGCCAGACGCGCGGAGACACCCAATGACGTTATACCCTTCCTTGCTGTGGACAGTCCGCCGCGGAGGCTCTTGCAGCGGTGCGTGGTGCGAATTGGATTGAAGAGCCGCAGAGGCAGGAGCGTCCGCGGCAGAAGCGGCAGCCGCGTGCCCATCCACAGTGACGGACGTGGAACAGACGGTTCGACGCCACGGCGGAGGGGATGGGGAAGAGGATTCGTCCACAGCCCTACTAGTTGCAGATAGTGAGGAGGAGCCGACTGGCGCAGCAGTGCGCCGCGCAGTCGCGTACAGGAGCAGTACAGCTCGCCGATGCAGCGGCATTATTCTGAGGAGGGGAGGGCTCAGCACGTCACGCAGGAGACACACCCACAAAAACACCGGCAAGATGTAAAGCGACTGTTGTGTGGAGCAACACAATACGCGCGCGCCTGTGTGTTTGCCGTCGCCCCCTGGTAGTTTGGGAGGCAAAGAAACAGGCGGGAGCGTCACCGTCGCCGTGCCACACCCACAGCCACAGCAAAAGGCGATGGAGTCGATGGTGGTGCGTGGAGGAGCGGGAAGAGAAGGCGAAGAGAGCGGCGGTGACAACAGTGAAAGAGGGGGAAAGTCGCAGAGACATGCCAGACCCATGTGCACACATGACAAGGTGATGCGTTTGTGCTGCGCGAAGGTAGATGGGGGAGAGTGCGGGTGGTTTGCCACTGCCGTCTGTGCCGCTGCTGCCCACCCTCTACTTCTCTCTTGTTAGGTAAACAGGTGCATTGCTGCAGTCACACCGCCTCACACATACCCACGCGCTCAACTCCACCGCAGCGATTTTTTGCAGTTTGCGGCTGTTTCGCTCCTCAACTCGATACGTGGGGCGCCATGCCATGCGGGTTCCGGCACCAGCAGACCGCAACCGTCCAGCTCCGCCCAGTTCGTCTGATATCCGCCACCAAAGCTACACGTGGGTGAGAGAAAGAAAATGTTGTTGGCTACACACGAAGCCGCGCCTTGGCCGGCTCTTCCTCGCCCACCTCAACCGTCCCTTCCCTTCGTCGCTTGGCCACTGCCTCTTGAGTACGAATAAGGTCTTGCAGTCGTGCGAGGTTCTCCTTCTTCTCCTCCAGCTCCGCCTTCGCATCCGTCACCGCGGCAGCAGAGAGCACGCAGAGGGCCTTGAGCTGTCGGTAGCACAGCTCCATCATCTTTGCCCGCCGTCCCTCCGGCGAGGAAGTGTCGACAGCGTCGGTTGCTGTGCTATTTAGGATCTGCTGCAGTGCAGCGCGCCGCATCTTCCGCTGCGTTCGGCGGACATCCTCCGCCTCGGACGATGTCGCCTCCTCCAGGTCTACCTCCGTGGTGAGAGAGCTTCCTTCGATGGCCAGCTGCTGCGCTGCCTCCGCCGGTGGCGCGTCTGTCGCCTTCCACACGCAAATTTTCCTCGTCAAATCCACAAAAGACAAGCCGTGGAAAGTGAGGGCGTTGCTGACGCTGTTTATGCTTTGGAATACAACAATGAGTCGGCCATCGGCGGCATCCCACGCCTCAATCGCGCCGCATCGCTTCAACAGCATGTGCAGCAGGTCCTCTTGCGAGTCCTCTGGGCAAGCCGTGATGTACACGGTGCGATGCAGCCTGCCTACCAAGTCTAGCGGCATGCGCCTCTCCTTTCGTATGACGAGTTGTGTGTATGTGTGTGTGTGTGTGTAAGGGGGGCGCGCAGTGATGTACTACCCCGCCGGACACACAAGCGGAGGGCGGCAGACGCCCGAGCTCGTGACGCTGAGAGAGGAAACAAACGTGGAGGATACAAGAAGGGGTGGTAATGGCCGAGAGAGCGTTCAATGAAAAACATGAGCCCCGCATGGCTAGATACTCCTCTACGTAGATGGTGAGGAAGAGCAGATCATCTCGGCGCTACGCATCACCGAATCCGCATCAGGAGTAGCGGAACACGCGGTGGCGGACTCCTCCTCCGATAGCAGAACGCTGAGTTGGGGATGGGGCTCCCGTTGCACTTGTGTTACTGTTCGCCGTGGACACCCCACTTTCCCTGTGCACACTTCTGCAAGGGAAGCGGGAAAGGAAAGAGAGCGACTTGTAAAAAGCCGCGATCATGCCGAAATCGAAGCAAAACAAAATGGTGGGACTAAACGGCCAAATCATGGAGAGCGCGCTGAAGTCGATGGTGCGTGGTGCAACGGGGAGAGAAACAGCAGCAGGAGCGGGCGGTCGAGAGATGGGGAAGAGGAGGGGAGAGGAGCTTGCCACCACAGGAGACGATCGCCCACCAGCCGCAAACAAACTCCACTCGCGCGTCATTCAACAGCTGTCCTCGTCGCTCAACGCTTCAAAGGCGAGTCGCAGTGAACACTCTGGCCTCGTGATGGGCCTCTTCTTCCCTGCCTTCAGCCTCCGCGTGTGCGATGAGGTGGCTGTTGGCTGGGGAGCAACAGGTGCAGCTGAGGCGCTTATTACATTGACGGCCAGGGATGTCAGTCGACCAGGCAGCGGCCTCCACTCTGGATGTGGCGCGCTGCGGGCTGCCATCAGCAATGCAATATGGCCAGTCGACTGTGGTAAGGGTGCGTCTGAGGCGCGGCTTGGGAAAAGTGTCTGAGGAGCCGTCACGTCCATGAAGGTCAGCACCGTCGATGAGACTGTCGAAGATGACACGGACACCTCTGCGTCCTCAGTGCCCCACTCCGTGCGCGCACCACGTGAGGGGTGCGGCGTCAAGCTGCTCACGGTAACGGAGCAGTCCCCTTGAAGGTCCTCATCGCGCCCCCTCTCACTGCTATGTGCCGCAGGAGGCGCAGCACATTCTGCCGGTGTATCGTGCTGCTCGTGCTTCTGGGCATGGCGGGTGCAATGCTGCTGCAGGTGAAGATGGTGAGGATGGCGAGTTCTGCAGTCCTTAAAGCTTGCGCTGAGCACACTCTCGACGGCAGCGCTGTCAGTGAACGCACCATCAGCAGCTGTAGCTGACCTCACCGCAAGGGTGGCTGGTGCTCGTGTCGTGGAGAGCAAGCTCGCCGATATGTCGCTTAGGGTCGCCGTCGGGCTGTGGCGACTGGCGTTCCCAGCAGATCTCAGACTCGTAACGCTCGGCCGCCGGCTCAACCACGTCTCCACCTCCTCGTTGCTGAGGGCACCAGAGAGTGACGCGGTCGATAGCGTCACCGAGGGTGGCAGCGCAGCACTCTGCCACGGGTGCGTTGGAAGCGCAAAGGACATAAAAGAAGCGGGAGAACTGGCGGACAACAGAGACGTCGCTGGAGCCGCCGCATCGGGCGTGTGCGATGCTGCGTCACGTGCATGCCTTTCCGTTCTGGCCACAGCCTGGTAGGTGGAGAGGGAGCTGACAGACGGCGATGCGGACGTTGTAGCGAGGGAGGTGACCGACGGGTCCGCTCCCCGTCGCAGATATGGGTTGTCCTTCGTCGGCACGGGGAAAGTTGGGGCAGCGGTCCCACAGTGGATGGTAGCCTTTGTTCCCGTCATCACAGCAGCTGTTGTGCGGCTGTGGCTTCTGTCGCTGCGGCAGTAGACGTCTGTGTTGCCAACCACTGCAGCCAGTGAGAACGTGCTCGACAAGTCGCGACTGACAGACGGCGGCACCTCACCCGCGTGTGACTCTCCAACAACGGCTACGCCCACCGATGTCACGTGGGCCGCCGGCTCGGCAGGTTCGGCGCAGCTACTTGTTGCCGTGGCCTGCATGGCGCTCCCCGGGGCAGCAGTGCTGGCGGCGGCGCTAACACGCAAAAATGGGTGAGTCAGTGCCGTGGCTGCACTGCTGCGCGCTGCTTCGTCGACACACAAGAGTGACCGCACAAAAGACACGGCGGTGTGCGACAGCGTAGGCAGCGAGTAGCAGGCGGCACCGCTGCAGATGAGTCGCTTCATCTCCGTCGCGCAAACGTGATCGAAGGGATGGTGACCACAGAGCATCTCGAACGCTACGACACCGAGGGCCCACATGTCGGACTTGCACGACCATCCGTGGCCGCAAATGACCTCCGGTGCCGCGGAGTCCAGCGACGGCCCTCCATCAAGTGCGTCCTCAAACTCGCCAAGCCAGCGAGCGCGCCCGTCGGCCAGTTGTACGGCGAACGCGAAGTCGCCGAGTTTAGCGGTTGTGTCCGCCTCGTCGCGGCTCAGTAGCACATTGCGCGACGTTACAGCTCGATGCACAACGTGTCGCTCGTGCAAGTCCCGCAGTGCCAGCGCCACGTGGTGCACGATCAACCGAACCTGCGCCTCAGGCAGGCGTTGGTGCGGCTGGCGAAAGAGGTGGCTAGCGAGGTCGCCGCCGTCAGCATACTCCTGCGCAGCGTAATAGCGTTGCGCATCAGCGAAGAATGCATAGAGCTTTACGATGTGTGAGCAACGCCGCCCTGCTGATGCCTGCAGTCGCATCGCTCGCTCGAGCGCGCCAACCATTCCTTGGCGCCGAACGCAGTCGTCTGCGAACGCCTTAAGAGCCAAGACGACTTTGCTGCACTTCTCCCGGGCGAGGAACGTCTTGCCGGAGCGCCCCTGCCCGATGCGGCGTCCGATATCAAAATCCATCAGTGACCACCGCCTCGCCGTCGTGGACACCGGTAGAGAGCGCCGTGCTGGGGTGCTGGAGTCTACCTCAACAGGCAGTGGCGAGCCAGGCCAGACTAGCTTCCCCCAGGCACCACCCTGCAGAGGAGATGACAAAGGTAAAATGGACGGATCAGGCAGAGGAGCAGCAGCATCAGCGCTGGGGTGGAGCTGGCGCGGACTCGGCGGTGACACGCGGGTGATGGGAGAGACAGTAAGGCCGTCTTCATCCCTCTTCAGCCCCGCGCCAGCGTCCACCGCACTTAAGCCGCTGGCAAAGAAAGGCGAGGGCGAAGGAAATGTGCCATCCAATGAGTCACTACACGGTGAAGTCTTTGCCCACTGACGTGTGGGACCGATGCCGCTCCTCAGATCGCCTGCCCAAGTCATCCTCACTGCCTCTCTCGTGCCCACGCTTTCCCTACCCCCTCCATCGACGGCGCCGCGCCCACGATCGCTCATCAGCTCCCCATCGCTCTCGTCCTCCATGAGTAACGCTCGGAAAAACTGAGAAAAGTGAAGGTTAGCCGCCAAGTCCAACGAAACCGGCGCCACCTCCAACAGCGCAGCTTTGGGGTCGACGTCTTCGCTGATGCCAGGGTCGGCGAGAATGGCTTCGGTCGGCCACACAAAAGGAGCAGACCTTGACACAGCACACGCCTGCTTGGCTCCTCGGACCCTGTCAAGCCACTCCTGAGCCTCTTGCACCTCCACGTAGGAGAGATCCTGAAGCAGTTCCACAGCGGTCTGCTCTGCGGCCGCGGCCCGTGAGGGTAGTCTCGCAGAGAGTGACACCTTGGGAGGGTGAACGGAGGGAAAGGCGGGCATCTTTAGGGGGACGCTTGGTTTGCTGAAGTGCACGTGCTGCAGTTGTGTCTCCCTCACCGCATCTTCTTGCCCCTGCTGGTGCTGGCGCTGTCCAGTGCGAATGGACAGCGGCGCGAGCAGTGATGACAGTACCGGCGGCTGTGCGTCTGGAGAGTGGGCAGCTGAGGATGGAGTCGACTGTGGCTCAGGACCGTCGCGTGAACGGCTACTGGAGTAGGCAGGCTGTAGATCGGCGCCGAGAGAGGAGGAGAAACAGTTGCGCATCAAAGGCCGCTCTTCCTCTAGTGATGCCTCACTGTGGGCCGTGCGGGCAGAGCCCGGAGAGAAGCAGGTAGCAGCGCCGCTGCCAGACGCCCTCGTTAGCCCACCGCTGCTGCTACTGACACCTCGACGCAGTTTGGCCCCGCATGTGCTACTGCTGCGGCGGGTCGAGTAGGTGGTGTGGGTAGGGGCTTCTTCCCCGCCTGGGGTGCGCAAAGCTCCAGTGTTGCCGTCGTGTGGCACTAAGTACCGCGAGTCAAGCGATGGACTCGGGCTGGACTCAGTATGGCCTGAGCTGCGGTTGGCGGAGGACGAGGCACTGGGGGCAGTGGGGCGGTTCCCCAGAAACAACCTGTCTTGCCGCACGACCTCCTGCGCTGGTGTCATCGTCGCCACGGATGCGACTGAGGACCGTGGAGTAGTGAGTGACGAAGAGGAGCACACCGAAGAGGCTTCCCTCTCCACAGCTGCTCTAACGGAGTCCATCCACCAGCCCTCCCGTACCCTCCCCTCTCCTCAAGTGAGCCAAGCTCCTCGTCTTTCGGTCTGAGCACAGGACGAGTTTGTCGCAGGGAGACACGGAGACGTGCGTGTGAATCGGGTGCGTGCAACAACAGAGACCGAGGGAGCAGTGCACGGGTACAGCGGACACGAACTGCGAAAGATCGCAACAACCGCTTTATGAGGAGAACAGTGGAAAGGGAGGCCGGCACGGCCATGTAGGTGGCGCGGAATAAATCTATGCTCGTGCGAGTGCGTGCGTCTATGGGGGTTTGTATGCGTGCACACATTCAGGTCCGTGCTGGTGGGTAGTTAGAACAGAGAGGCGTGAGGAAGTGGAGAAGAGGGTAATCGTAAGCATTGAAGCGTTCCATCCCATCTTTCTAACCTGTTGTGGGGCGATGTCCCTCCCCTCCCTCCTCCTCCTCAACACCCGTTGGACGCTACCAGGTGAGGGGGGGGGGGGGGGGGGCCGGTATGCTGCATTCCCCTCTCACGGAATTTCTGCGTCTCTTTCGGATGACTTCTGCGAAGGTGCGGAGTCCAACCCTTCGCTTATCCACCACGGCTCACCTGGCGCCTGGGCATAAGGGGGACAAGCCGGGGGTGGGGACTGACATGAACTCACAGGCAATGTAGGAAAGAGAGCCGACATCCGCCCCAACGTAGAAGAGTGAGGAGAGAGAGCGACCACGCCACCACACGCAGGTAGACACCTGTACAGCGCAGCCGTAAGCCGCCTGGGAGAACTAGCGCAGCCTTACCACAGGAGGGCCACAAACACGTCGGCAATGAGGAGGAGGGGGGGGGAAGAGAAGAAAAGCCCCCTTAGAGGAAAAAGAAGAGAATGGAGGTGTGCGTGACTCCCCCTCCCCGACGTTGAAAACGAATAAGTAAACAGCGCTCTGCCCCACACCCCGCCAAAGCCGGCGTTCTTTTCCGTTGCCTGACAATCGGGGGCTCACCCGATCCCCCTTGACTCGCTGTGGGAAAGAACAGTGAGACGCGTCATCATTCGCTGTTCGTAGGCGCACCTACGCCGTAGTGTGCCGATGTCTCAGAGGGTAGCGGCTTTATCGTGAGAGGGGGGGAGAAGAGGGGTGAGAGCTCTCTATGTCAGTGCCGATTTGTGGTGCAAGGGGGGGAGGCGTGGGCGTGGGTAGTGGAGCCCGCGATGATGGCAGTGTAACTCATCGTTGGTCGGCGGACTGTGGCAGGGTGGGCGGGTGGGCGTGCTCGTGCGAGTGTTCCAGCATGGGGGCGCAATCGGTGTGGCCAAACGAAGTAAGAGAAGCAGAAAAGCGGCCTCGTTGATGAAGTCCCGCAGGACAGGAAAGGTGGGAGGGCAACGGAGTCACACAGGGGCGGCGGCTACTGCTGCACCAGCGCAGAGGGGGTGCACTGCAGAGAGCGCACCAGGGGAGGGGAGGGGGGGGGGGGGTGAAGGGGTGCAACTGACTGCTGCGTGAAGAAGTGAGAAGCAACATGTGGACAGACGTGTGTGTTCGCTTGTCTGCTGCTAGGAGCTCTTGTCCTGCCCCGCCCACGGTGCCCTTCTGCACACTTCGATCACGCTCTATGCTGGAAGACAAAGGAGAGGAAGAGAGGATGGTAAGTTGCCAAGAGAAGAGAGAGAGAGAGCAGCAGGGGGGGGGAGCGAGTCTACAGAAGAAAATACAGGCGCAGTGGTATTCTCAGTCCCACACACACACACACACACACACACACACACACACAGGCATGCACACGCTTTTCCTTTTCAGTGTCCTCCGCAGCAGCGCACACACACATAAACGTGCTACTCAGCACTGAGGCGATGCAGCCCTTGCGGACTCGACCAACACCTTCTCCAGGCGCGCCGAGGTGGCGCGCAAGAGAGGCAACGAGCAGTGCACCAGCTCCTTACGCGTCGGTTCTGCAACAAGGCGGTCGATCTGAAAAAGCAGCATTTCAGCCAGCCCTCGCACAGCTCGGGAGGCAGCCGCGTCGTGCGCAGTTTCTCGCACCGTCCTGGCGACCGCGTCGTGCACTTCCTGCTGCAAGACTCGAAACAGCTCTGAGGTGGTATCCGGCAGAGCAGCGATAGGGTCAAGGGAAGCGAACAGGTCTGACTGAGCAACGATACGCATGGGCAACTCGACGTGCTCGTTGCTCGGCCCCGCCTGGAAGCAGTGAAGCGCGCAGTGGCTGCGATTAGTGCTCGGTTCTGTGTTGAAGACGCTCGCTATGAGGCCGACCCAGCCGCTCTCCAGGTATTGTTGAAAGCTCCGCTGTGTGCGTAGGTCCACGACCGACGGCACAACTGGGATCCGCGGATGGCTGTGATACCAGCCAACCACGTAGGTACGCACCCCTGTGTCAGCCGTTATGCGATCTGCCGTTGCGGTGGCTGACGCAACGGACTTGGCCGACATCTCCACTCGATCACTGCGCTGCACATTACGCTCGCTGATGTGCGTGCCCCAAATGTAAGCCACCTTTTCCTCCTTGACCGCCGAGGAGGAGAGCAACGCGGGAGCTGGACTGGCAGTGATGGCGGCGGTGACAGCGGCACCGCCGCACAAGTCGCCGATGGCACCACCCAGCATCTGACTGGCGGAGGCCTCTCTGTCAGTCAGGTGGATGTGCGTCTCTGGGAAGAGCTGCACCTCAATGCGGCCTAGCAGCAGTCCGATGATCTCCGCTTTCTCTGTCGTGAAGGCGTGCCGTAGACAACTCTGGACAACCTCGTCACTGATGCGCACCTCCCGCAGCGGCCCCTGACTTTCACGGCAGTTGACTGCCGTGCTGGAGATTTCGGCTGTGTGGAAGGGGGAGGGGCGCACTCAACGCTCTCGATGCGGAGGGAGGGAGGGAGGGGTAAGGAAATAGGTCCCAGTTGAAGACTCGCGTAGGCGTGTCTGTCTGTGCTAAGAGGTGTTTGACCGCGTGGGTGAAAGTCTTAATAGGCGTGTCTGCCGCCCTCCCGTCTCTACGCATGTAACGCACACCGTTGAATGGGGCGTGTCCTACACAGCGCCGACTGGGGAAGAGAAAACAGAAGCGGTGAATAAAGAGAAGAGGTGAAGGGGGGAGGGAGAGAACGTGGCGACGGTGGAATCGCCGCCCAGATAAGCGCCGCAGAGACCAGCAAGGAGAGCAACCGATAAAGAGGAAGAGGGAGTGCGCTCACGAAATGCAGTTGAACTCGGAGTGCTAGAAAGAGAGCCGAGTCGCACACAAGCGCTGCCTCGCCAGCCCACACGCACAATGCGCACCCACGCCCGATCCGCACAGCTGCTCCGCCTCGCTGCAGCCAAAAGAGCGCGTCTTGAGAGGCACAGAGAAGAGGGGGAAGGGAGGGAAAATGGGGGATGTCGCACCGTCCATGCGCCGCTCGAGGGACTCGATTCACACTGAAGCATAGCGAGCCGTTTCAGCGACTGCACGTTGGCAGGTCGTATGTCATGGAAAACAAGAGAGAGAACACGAGGGTCGCTCAGATACACTCTGGCGCGTAATCTACACAGGACGAAGAAGTGGGAGATGACCAGAAACGATGCCTCGGAGGGGGGGGGGGAGGACACACTCCCCCATCGACCATCGCCAAGGAGACACATTGGAGCAAGACAAGCACGCAGACATACAGCGCAGACTTTTGGTAGAGGGCATCGTGGAGAGGGGGGAGACAGCAGTGGAGGAAGTAATACCTCCGAGACAGAGGAGAGAGCCAAAGATGACGCCTCCGGCACCTCGTCTTCCCCTCCCCACACACACACACACACACACACACACACCGGTCTCATCATCAAAGCCTGGCACAGACCTACATAAGCGTGGGAGGAGCATCTAGGGCCACGCACGTGAAAAGAGGGGGACGGAAGGAGAAGTCCACGCCTACGCAGGCGAAAACATAAAGCAACAACAACGGCATTCGGTCGCACAGACGCACACGCAAGCGTCGGGCAGGAAACGCACCGTCACACGAAAAGGGGGTGTCTGCCTGTGCAGCGAGACAGAGAGGCGAAAGAGACACCACACAGCGCGTAGGCATGAGCTCGGAAGCACAAGCATACTCCACCGGCTTGAGGGTGGATAATGGAGGGAAGGGGGGGGGGGCTATGTCCCTCACTCTTTACTGCACGCTGAGACAGGACGAGGAGGAGAGGGACGAAGGTGGGAAACGTAGTTGAGCTCCTGGGCGCTGCCACCATAGCTTCTCTCCCCGAGTGCAACCTAAAGAGAGCAATCTCGGAACGAGTGGAAGCAGCGGGAGGAATATGCGCTGCAGTGTCGCGCTGGCTACAAGCATCCTCCCTCCCCCTTCCCCGGATGCACGCACCCGATCGGGTCAGCATACATCCTGTGAAACGATGAGTGTCTCTTTTCTACTGGCAGCTCGGGTCCGTCTGCACACACGTTACTCGGCGTGCCCTCTACAGTGGTTGGTGCTCCGTCACCGTGCGGAACAGTGACACCACAGCTGCCTGCGGCAGCTCGCTAATCAGCTCCCACGCCTGTGGGTCGTTGCGAACCATTGCGCTGAAATTGCTCACCAAGCAGTTGACTGCGCGCTCATGCAACTCCGGTATTTGATGCTTCACGGCATAGATAAGGAGGCGCAACGCGTTTGTGTGGGTGAGAGCCTCATCCGCCTCGCGCTTGAGCTGGCCGTCCATGATCAGCACCTGCTGCATCTTAAAGATAGCTGCGATATCCTCGGCCGAGAAGTCGCGCTCGGTGTCGAGGTGGCGACGGTACATCCCCAACAACAACTTCTGCCAGCTGCGCAGCGAGAAGTCGAACTCGTTAGTCGCAAACGACGGAAGCGGTCCAGGGCTACGCGGGTTCATCGCTTGCGAGAAGAGCACAGAGCGGCACGCGAGAATGTAGCGGTGGGCGTGCACTGCGTACTGGTGCGGGCCTACTACCCACTCGTAGTCGCTGTACTCGCCTGACTCCGCCAGCCACGCAAGCTGCTTCCCCAGCGTGTTTTTCATGGACGGAATCGGCGCATTCGGCACTGTCTCCTTGCGGTAAAGGATGAGCGAAAGGCGACGGAAGAGATGACCAGGGATCTCTTCGAACTGGCGGTCCTGGATGAGAACATCGTAGTTGTCCAGCAGAACGTGCAGGTAGAGCGAGGTGAGCACCTCGTCCGCGGCGTTGTAGCGCGTCAGCACAATGGGGAGGATGTTTTCCGGCGTGAGGAGCGGGCGAACGTAGCGAATACAGACCGCGCTGAGATCGTAAAACTCACATGCCGCTGCGAGCAGGTACAAGTCCAGTAGGGACTCTGGCGGCAACACCCCCGACTCGGGGTACTCCTCCGTGTAGACGTACCGCAGGAAGGTTGTGAAGACGTCAAGGGGGACGGCAATGGCAACAATGCAGCCCGCCTGCAACGGCAGCATCTGCTCGGGAAGCAACGGCTGCATGCGCGCGCCAATCACGCAACGGTGGGCCTTGACGCGGACGCCCTGGACGTCAAAGCTCATGTCACACAGCACCTCCAGGTGCTCAAAGGGGTACGTAAGCGGCGCGCGCACGGTGGTGCTCCCATGGCCACGGCCACCGCCCTTGATGGTGGACGCGCTGTCTAAAGTCACCATCGGGCCACCGTTTGGGTCGTTGTAGAAGCCGGCCGGCAGCCCCACCCCGACACCCGCGCCGGGCTGGTCCACAGAGCGTTCCATCGGGACAAGTGCGCCAGCTCCGACCCGGCCAGGCGAGTAGGACATCCTACTGTTCAGCCCCACTGATGCGCCGCTGCCACGGCCACCGACAGATCGTACACCATGCCCACGGTGTGGCGATATTCTTCCACCATTTATTCCCAAAATACCGGGACCCATGACGCTTCGGGTCGGGGTGACAGAGCGGGTCGCGCTGCGCACTGGCGGAGCACGCCCGCTGCCACCTCCGCTGTCCACCTGCAGCGTCGCCTCGAAGTCAATACAGCGGGTGCCCGTCTCCTGCACAGTGTACACAAACCCGTTCTCTGGGTGGAGCAACTGTTCTATCTCGATAAACTGATGAAGTCCCCACGCACTTCGAGCCTTCTTGAAGGTGCAGTTGAACGTCTTGCTGCGCGACTGCAGTGGGTCACGCATGCAGACAGCGGTGAGCTTAAAGTGGACAGAGACAATACCCGGCGTGCAGCTCTGCAGGTGCAGCGCCAGGAAGCGCTGGCCCTCGGCGGCTCGCTCTTGAATGTGGAAACGCCAGAACCACCCGCCTACATTGAACTCAGCGCTATAGCGTGACCCCTCGTATTGTAGCTCGCGAATCACGCTCACCGGCACGCGGTAGCGATAGCGTGCGCTGTTCTCCGAGAAGAGCTCCACTGCCTCTACGGACTCCATTTTGGCGCTCGAAAAGAATTGAGGTGCGAGGCGAATCGGCGCAGATTCGGCATGCGCCGCGTCTTTTGGGAGAAGGTGAAGAGAAAAAGTTCACAAAGAGGAGGTGCGAGGTGAGAGGAGTGCGTGCAACGGGCCCACGCCAGCCCGCCTCTGTCGGCTTCTGTAAGCGCAGCAGCAGCCCCCTCTCGAGGGGAGAGGAGGCAAGGGAAGGAAAAAGGCCCTGTTGCAAGTACAGTAAACGCGCCGCCGAGAGCTGTTTCGAGAGTGGCAAGCAAACGCAGCCACGTTTGACTGTGTGTGTGTGTGTGTGGAGGAGGGGGGGGGGGTATTGCGAAAAAGAAAACGTGGTAAACGAGGAGTGCGTGGGTGCGGCACTTGACGTAGTGCTGATATCACCTAGACGACTGGTCGTGGTGGAGCTGCGTAAAGGCCAAAGGACGCCAGCCGCAGACTGTACAGGGAAAGTAAAGGATAAAGAGCGAGGTTCACATTGAGTGCAAGCCAAGCAGTACAGCGGGAGCCCGGGGAAAAACACACTCTCAGAGGGAGTGCAAGCGCAAGCACCGTAGTCCAGCGGTGAACTAAAGGCAAGGAAGGAGGAAGTGCGGCATCAGAGAGGAGATCCCTGAGGAGCGCAGCACAGTTGGCGTGCAGAGTCTGCCGCCGCGACCAGGTGAGCATCCCTCCAGTGTGTGTAGAGGAAGTGCTGTAGAAAGCCGGCATAAGCATGAGTATAGACGCAGACCAAATACACCAGCGCGCCAAACGCGCGCTGACACACGCACCCGTCCAATGCGTCGTATATGTGTGTGTGTGTGTGAGAACACACCAAAGCATTCGCACATCGGTGTGCTTATCGATGTCGCGGTAGTGGTCTGTTCGCTCCTTTTCAGGCGACCGTTTGCTGCTGTTCTTGATGTTTTACTGAATTGCTTTGCGCTCCTGAGGACGACTTCTTCTTCGCAGCATTCACCAGTCCACGCAAACAGTGCGTGCGCGAGACCAAATGGTGGGAAAGTGAAAGACGCAAGGCCGTCTACTTCGCTTCTTCGCGCCACACGCCGCGGTGTCTCCTTTGGCAGCACGTCGGAAAGCGTGTGCGCACACAGCGCAATGTCAACAGGGGAATACGGTGGGAAACGAATGAAAAGAACAACTCGAAAGGACTCTAATCGGATGCTCAGCCTGCGAGCAGGTGGGGGGGGAGGGAGGAGGAAAGGCTAAATATGTGCCGATTGGCATGAAGGGAGTAATGCAGGAAGAGAGAGAAACGATCGTGCTGCTGAGGACCGCACCAGTGCCCTCTCCCTCTCCGCCGCTCAACGTCACCTTCTTACTACTCTCGCTCCCACGCGAACACTCTCATATCACCACCCCGCTTGCAGTGGGCCTCGCCCTTATGGGCCATCGTCGGGGAACAGTACATCCGCGTGCTCCTCAATCGCGGCTTTGGTCATCTCTAGGCGCTCCAACAGCTTCATGTACGTGCCCTTCTGCGACTTGACCTCGATCCACTCCTGCAGCTCCTCTACCCGGGCCCTGTAGTCCGCCTGCCCACCAGCAGTGTCATAGTGTGGGAAGGTCAGTACCGTCGTCGCGAGTGACGACTGCAGCTCCGCCTTCAAGGCGCCTGAGTGGGGCCGCACGCATTCCTCGCGCACTGTAAAGTCGCTCAAGTGTGTGCACACGATGTCGTGTGCCTCATGCTCCTTGATGAGACGTTTGCACGTCGTCGCAAGCCGCTTGGCCTCCGGCACATCGTTGCCCGCGGCAAGTGCGCCCTGCACGGACAGAAGAAGGCGATGAAGCCTTGGTGACATAAATTGAGTCCACTGCACACACTGCTTCTCCAGTGAGCTCCTCCCGTGCGCTCGAGTGGCGGTGGCCTGTAGCTTGTCGTAGATCTCAAGCGACAGCATGACCCACTCTCGGTTCACCTCCTGAAGAGCGTCTTGCACCCGCGCGTTGCCCATGAGCGCCTCGCTCTGCTCCATCAACACAAGAAAATTACTGTCCATAACCGGCACGTTCGTGTAGAACGAGTTACTGAACTCGATGAGGTCCTCTAGCTTTGTCAGCTCCTCTAGTGTTTCGCGCTGCTTGCGGCACCACTCTCGCAGCTGCTTCTGGCTGTCCATGAATTCCTGGACAAACTCGTCGCTCGAGGAGCTGCGGCGGTAGCGCTCACGGCCGACAAGCGTGCGAGCCTGAAGCTGCAAGCGGCACACCTCATCCAGTGCATCGTAGAGGTGCCGAGTCGGAGGCAGCGTGCTGCCGTTTGTCGACTCCCGCTCGATCTTCTTCAAGCTCCGTACCGACGACTCTGCGGACGCAAAGAACGTCGTCCAGGTGTCCAGCCAGTAGGAGACGATGCTTAGCTCAGCTAGCTTGAAGTCCTCGGCAGAGTAGGAGAGCAGAAACGAAAGGACCTCCTTACGCATTCCGAACTCCTTCAAGAGCGACGTCCACTTCACACAGTACTCCGCGCGCTCGTCCGACGGGTCGATGGGGGGGAGCGAGGAGGTCTGGCGGCGCAGCTCCTCGATCTCATGTTTCAGCTCCTCCAACTCTCGCTGCGCCGCTATGGTGCGCTCCTCAGCCTCCGTTTTGATGCGTAGCTGCTGCTCCACGTAGAGAGTCTGCTTCGACACGAGGGTGTCGTTGTTTTCCTTGGTGGGCTGCTGCTGCGCCAGCTCTTGTAGGTGCTGCACCTCCGAGAGGGACATGGGTGAGTGTGAGTGAAGCAGGAGAGAGACACAAGTACTCACAGGGAGAGCCAACTGCCACGAGAGATGCACGCATGCAATATATGTATATATATATATATATATATATATACACGAGCAAGACGAGATGCTGAAGAAGAGCTGAGCACTGAAGCACTAAAAAGTGAGTTAGATGCTCTGTACATGTGCGCGGAGACAAAGAGCGAGAGGTGAGACCGCGAGTCACGTACTCCATACACACGGACCACCGGTAGAGTCAGACAAGAGATGGAGGTGTGTGAAAAGTAGAGAATGGGAGAGGCAGTGCACCGGGGGGGGGGGGGGGGTCGACAGACGTCAAAGGAGCTTCAACCATAAACGACGCCAAGTTGGTCCCCAATGAAAGGGTCAGAGGCGGTGGAGGTGGCGGCCTCCGAGTGCGTGCGCAGCATCCCACATATGCCTGGGGTGACGGAGGGGTCGCCTGAGTGAGTCTGCGAAAACAGGTCACCAAGCAAAGATGCCAGCACGCTATGAAAGCGCTCTCCTTACTCTGCTCCGCTTGACTCTTCTTCTCGCTCACGACTACACGGCTTCCTCCCCCACCCCTTCATCCGTTTAACGTCTGTAGAGCCCTCAAGGCAATCAGGAGGGTGACCCGCCTCGTTCTTTCCTCTTAGCCACTTCTCATAGCGCCAAAATCTACGAAACATCCGCACTCAAATGCGCCCCACCCCCGGTGATTTCACTACAGAGTGTCAACAGAGTTGACCACGACGAGGTCGTACCAGCTGCTGAACTTGCCGCTGTCTTTGAAAATGTACTCCAAGGACTGCGCCATAGATGACTGCAGCTTATCTGGGGAGTACATGAGGAACATGATGGCCAGGGACCACAGGCAGCCCATGTACAGCCGGTACGCCACTGGCGGAATCGACATTACGCACGTGGAGGTGAGCAGGTGGTAGAGGGCACACACGATGCGAGCAAGCATGTACATCATCATCTGAACGTGGACACCGTTGCTGGGGTCACCCCAGAAGAGACAGCCAACCACGAAACCCGCCAAGGCGTTGTGCCACGCATGCGTAGTGCCCTGCAGGTTGCGTAAGATACCGCGTATGACGGCGAAGGTGGCCGAGCTATACCCAAGGCCTAGCGCGTGGGTCTTCGTGACCTTGAGGATCTTTGCAGGCATCGAGCTGTACGGGGACTTGCTCCACACCAGGTTCAGCACGAGGGCGTGCGGGGCACGGACGCGGGTGCCATAGACTAAACCGTTTCGAAACCCCTTGAGAGCGGTGAAGAAGACGTCGAAGTTGCCAGAGGCGATCATGCGGTTGATGCGCTCCACGACGGCGCCGTGGGGACCGGAGAAGGTGGGCACGGTGTGCGCCTTCGGTGCGACTTGGGGGACAACAATGGACATGGCTGCCGAGGCGAGAAGCGCACCGGTCGCAGAAGGGGCGGAAGGTATAGTGGAGGGAACCGCGCCACAAACCGAAGAGCGTCTCGTCGAGGGGACGAGGGGTCACTTCAGAGAGCGCAGATAAGAAATGGGTTAGTGGATGCCGTGTCACGCAGCACACATGCAGGTATGGGTGTATACAACAGAGAAAGGAGCGGAGAAGCAAGCACGCACCCACTGCGCGCGTGACCGTCGTCACCCATCACGAGAAGCATGTAGAGGCACGACGAGACAGAGGGGGTGGGCCCCAGGGAGGGAAAGAATAAGGCAGTGACGGTGATAAAAGGCAAAAGAGAGCGAGAGAGTGCGCGAGAGACTCTTGAGGGGAGATTGAGAAGATGTGGCTCAACCTATAAGGGCAGCAACCATATGAATTCATCGCACTGCCCCTGGTTGCTGCGTAGACGGCCTCGCCCTCACTGCAGATGGGTGGGAAGGTGTGGCAGTCAAGCGTTGTGCCTAGCTGAGTCGCCCATGTGGGGCTCCTCTCTACATCTTCGCAGCAAGTTCAACGGCACGTGACCGGGGTCACTGTCTTCTCTGCTCTTCTCGTGTGTGCTTTTCGAAACGCCTTTTGTGCGGTGGCCCCTCCTCTCAGCATGGCGGTGGCTCCTCCACCACAGCAGCGACTCGCAATGCCGCGTCGCCGCGGACCCAGAAGCTCGACTGATGGCAGCGCGGACAGCGCGGGTATACCTTCCACCCCTTCGCCTCGTCACCACCAATTACAAACGTCTTGTAGTTGCAGTGCTCGCACTTAATGTATTTCTTTAGTGCAGGCTTCAGCTCCATACGGTGGAGCTGCTCTACACACGTCGTCGGCGGCTGCCCGTACCAGCAGCGGCACACATAGCAGTAGTGCGCCCTGATCTGCTGCTCCGTGATCGCCTCCAGCGCCTCCAGGGCCTTCTCTTTTGTGATTTGCTTGTCCACAAAGGAGAACAGCCGCTGCCGGTCGGCTTCGCTGCGCAGGTGATCATGTGCACTGTGGATGCCGTCCGCCAACGAGCCGAGCAGCGTGAGAGCAGATCCTGAGTCCTCGTCGGCATCGTGCAACCTCGCTGATGCACCCATGGACACCTTAGGGGGCGACTTCGTGCTGTCTATCGAGCTGCTGGTGAGGTCCTTCGCAGCTTTGGCCGCGGCACGGAATAACGCGTTCTGCGATCCAGAGGCGCCAGTACCGGTGCTGCCGACGCCTGACATGACAACGCTGCGGCGGTAGTCCCTCTGTCGCGTCGACGTGATGACGGCGTGTACGGCGCCGTGACTTGTAAGAGGAGTGAAGGGGGCCGGTGCACCGCGACGCAGAGGCTGGAACTGTTGCCGCAGTGCCTCCACTCGACCACCATCCACCCCGCTTACAGGTGCCTCAGCGGCGGCGATGGATGTTGAGGTGGCGGGTTCAGAGAAAGCCACCGAAGAACACGCAGAGCTCAGATTCTCCTTGAAGGGTGCGAGTGAAGACGGCGGCGCTAGCTCCCTGCGCGCACGCTTCGGTACCCCGGCGGTCGACGGCGTTCTCGTGTTCTTGCAAGAGGGAACACCCTCGGCTCTGTGATTCGGGACGCGGGAAGACACACCACAAGCGTCACCACTGCTGCTACCGGCGCCGCCAGTACGTCCTTGATTTGGCTGCCCCTCCCCTGTAGTGCTCGGGGCTCTCCCACAGCGCAGTGATTGGTGCAGAAGCTTTTCTTCCGCGTGGTGGATGGCCTGCTGCCGGGCAGCTTCCAGCACCTCACGACCACGCGACGTCACCCCAAGTGCCTGCGTTGAAGGGTAGCTCGCGGCGGGACGCAGACCAACATGCTGCCGCAGAGCCAAGGGTGAGCCAGCCTGCACACCGCCGTACACACCGGAGGCAGCTGAGTTCATACCGCTTCGGAGAGCGGGATCCTCAACAGGCAGCCCGGTGACGCCGTGCACAGCAAAAAATGATGTTTGCCGAAGCATCTGCTGGGAAGCAGCCAGCCTGCTGTTCGCCACCGTACCACTACCGTGTGACGCACGGCTACTACCGCCTGCAGGGTGGTGGCCTGCTGACCGCTGCGCAATACCTCCTGATGCCGAAACGGCGAGCCGCTGCTGCGCCCCAGAGAGGGTAGGGTACGTGGCGAGGGCACTGCTCTTCATAGATGCCGAAGCTCCCAAAGACGATGCGCTGGTGCCTCGCGAGCCATGTGCCAAGTTACGGTCCTGGTCTACAGCGCCACCGCCGCGCGCAGCCTTGCGAAGGTCTGCGACGTGGTAGACGCAGTGTTGTGACCGCCGCGTGTTCACCATGGCGCGGCAGCGCTCCCTCGACTTGTAAGACACGGACGCGCACGTGCCGAGGTCCGCTGCGAAGCCCAGCTGGCGCACAGCCTCGCTATTCGCCACGCGCAGCAGTACCTCGTCGGCGTCGTGCGACGGCGCAGAGCCTCGACGCGCGCACCGTGTAACGTTGCTCAGAGCCACAACTGCACCAATGACCAAGTGGCTGTAAAGAAGATCAAAAGCGCTGCCGCAGAGCAGAAAGCTGAGTTCCGTCTCTGGCGCTGGCGAGATGCTTTCCATGCTCCAAAGTGTCAACACAGCGTAGCGGGAGGAGCGGGTGGCCGTCGTGCCTTGCTTCGGATCTGACTTGCGCGTGACAACACCAACACAAGTGCGGGCCACCGCCTCGTCGCTGCGGCGCGACATGCTGCGAAACAGGTCAAACGAGGCGAATGGAAACTCAGCGAGTCGCACACTGAACTGTTCAAGGCTGACGGTAGCACGGCGAACGCGGATGCGACTGAGCGGCTCCGTGATTACCGCCGATGGCGGTGGTGCGGGTGTGAGTCTCGAGCCAATGTCGTCTCTTGCCGCAGTACTGCCCTCATCACCGTGAGGGAATCGAAGTCCGCTCTCCGCAGTCGAAGTTGTAGATGGTGAGGAGACAGCTTTGATCACCGTGACACCGCCAGTGGCGCTCGCTGGTAGAAGCAAAGGCGTCGAACAGCTGTTGCGCGGCAATGAAAAGGCAGTACCACGCTCGAGGAGAGAGGCCGGCTGCAGCAGAGAGTTTGAAGAGAGCAAAGCGCCCGATACGGTAGCCGCGCTAGGTGGTGCCGGAGGTGCCGAAGACGATGGGTGCAAAGTCCGAAGCAGAGGTGACGCTGCTGGTGTTGTCGATGAGCAGGTGGCGGAGGGTAGTGTGGGAATACTGTCGGTGTTAGCAAGGCGCATCGACGGAATCGTCGAGGTCAGAGAGCCTTTCCGAGGACCAAGTAAGGCTGACGACGGCGCAGATGCATCTCCTACCTCCAGCACCGCCCCATCAGCTGGCGCACACGGCGGTGCATCGTTGTTGAAGATGTCGAAGAGGTCATCGCTCATCCCGTCCACGTTGAAATGTGAGGCGGTTTTCACGACGGGCAAGTTAGGACAAGCGCACAGACACGCCTGCCCACGCACGCTACACGCTGAGGGCCCTCTCTCTTGCGCTTCCGGCGTGTGCGGGTAGGCGTCTTTAGGTGGGAGCGTGTGGAAGCACTCTGCCTTCTATGGAATGAGCCCAATGATGGGCGTGTGCTCTCCTTTTACCTCTATGAGTCAAAGGCTGAAGAAGAGGAAGGGGGCGTGTGGCTACAGGCGTTGGAGCACACCTCCCTCCTTCTCTGTGGCGTGGTAACTGCCGCGCGTCCGGGTGTTTGGGTGCTGTGTTGAAGCGCTCTCCTCTTTCAATGCTCACTTGATTGTAAGGGGACCTCTCTGATGCAGAAGTGCCAACGGGCGCGTGATTGCTCAGGGGAAGTTGCGGAAGAGAAGCAATGGCAATTGGGCGCGCACACACACACACACGGCGGTGGAGGGAGCGAGTCGCCGCTTGTCACGAGAGACGCGCTGGCGGGGCGAGAGGAGAGGGAGAGAGAAAAAGAGATCGACTATGGAAGCAGCAGCCATAGGCATTCATATCCACGTTGAGCGCTGCGAGACACGTGCAGTCTTGTGAAGAATGAAAAGCGGCGTGTGAGACGGCCACGGAAACATGATGAGGTGCCATTGCGCTTGCGGTATCAGCAGACCCTCCCCTCTCTCACACCCCCCGCTCACTTGAAGACTGGTGTACGCGATTGCATACTTTTCTTCTAGGCTGTGCCTTCAGCGATAACTTGGTAGCTCGGTCGCACGGCGCATCGAGGCTGCATGGACAGCAAGTGAATGACGTGAGGAATGGGCTGCCCCTTTCCACTGCTTCCCCCGCCGTCACGCGCTCTGTCATCCGCGGCGTATCACAAGACCTCTGGGATGCTTAGACACGACCATGGCGCCACTTGCAGGCAGGTGTATCTACTGCATATCACCTTTACATCTATCCAGTTGCTGTACCTGCTCTGGGCATTGAGAGGGGTGGGGATTGGCGTGGGCAGAGAGACACGCGCAGAACTTCCGCTGTACATGGCAAACAATAGAAGTAAAAGTGAAAGCCTGAAGGAAAAGAGAGCGCTCGCACATCGATCGAAACCGCCAAGCTGCAATCTCAGAAGACAGACCTATGCACGCACGCACACACACAGTCACCGGAGGGAGTGATCAGCCGGTCGCTTCACATACAAGACTCTCTGGATATACATGATGCGCTCGAAAGCCTTTCCCTTTCTCTCCCTCATACTTCACACCCTATGCTGCACCTCTCGCACAACCGGTTCGTGCAAGAGCATCAAGTGAAGGAGAGGGTGTTTGGCTCCGCATTACATCGCCATCGTCAACGGCACTCATTACACACGGACAAAGAAGATGCAGCTGAGCGACCAGAGAGAGGGAGGGAAAAGAGACTTGCAAAGCAGCAAAGCGTAAGAGCAACAGACAACGAGAAGGCAAAAAGACCCGCCACCAATTCGGGAAAAGAAAGGAAGGGAGGGGAGGGGAAGTCTGCAAAGGCGGGTGGGCGTGCCCGCGTATGATAGGGTGCATGGGGGGACCGTAAGGGCATTGCACAGCCTCCTCCTCCCCCTCCTCTACGTACCTTCGAGATGGACACATGTATACTTGCAAAGAGATATTTATATGTGTATGCATCTTGTAAAGTTATTCAAGACAAAAAAAAAAAACCCACACACACACCGGGCCAAGTGTCTCCCTGCGTGTCAGCACGTGGGTGGCGGGGGGCGGGAGCGAAAGAGTATGGCAGTGTGGCACCACAGTGTGAGCGGCGAAGCCTTTCCTCTTTCCGTTGCCCACCAACTCAGTCAATGTACATCATTTGGGCTGCAGAGAAAAAGAGCGAAAACGATAAGAGAGCGAGGGAGGGACGCCTATCCAGTGCAACTCCTCACCACGCGTACGTCAGATGTCGCTGTAAGGAAAAAGGGTGAGAAGGCTGAGAGTACGCCGCAGTCGAACATACAAGCGAAAGCCGAGTAGTAAAGCATCCGCAGCACACAGACCTGCACACCACACGCGCACGCACGAGGACTCGCGCCCACGGATCGCCTCTGCCAGAAGGTGACCCATGTCAACAGGTACGATGCAGGGGTGGTGTACACGCGTATCTCCAAGAAGTACGTGCACTTGGCTTCCAGCACCCCTTGGAGAAGGGCACAAAGCCCAGAGACAAAAAACTCATATGCACACACGCGCGCAGACATCTCACTCCCTTCTTGATGAGCCAAGCACAGCTGAGGCACCAAACGTACCAAGAGCGGCTCCTCCCACGGTAGATGTGCAGAGACACCGTGGTCAGCAGAACTGCTCTGTGTGCTGCGCATGTGCGTCTGGCCAAGCGAGGAGCCCACGGAGGACCCCCCCCTCCCCATCCCTGGGAAAGAACGGGTGAGGGAAAGCCAAGGAGAAGAAGAATCAGAAGCAAGCAGCAGTGCTGCTGGGCAAAAGGGGGTGCAGAGAGAAAAAGAGAACGCGTATGGCATGAGAGGGCCAAGAGAAGAGAAGAGGAGTGCGAGAAGGGTGCGAGCGGCACGCAAAGTATTGGGTTTGGGTCCAGCCGTGAGAAAGCAAAACAGGAACGGAGTGACACTCATACGCAGTCTGCAGCGAACCAACATAATCTAACACACTCACAGAGGAGTGCACACGCTCCACTGCTCTTTCTGGGGGTAAAAGGGGGGCAGGAAGGGGGAGACCTTAAAAGGTCTTCGCTAGTGGAGGGAGGAAGCTGCCACCTGATGGTCGTGTCTCGCGGAGTGTCTCAGCTGCCGCCTGCTTGGCCGCCACGCTGCTGGATTGCTTAGCGCCTGAGCTCGATGAGGAAAGGCTACGGGTGCTATGCTTGCGCCTTCCGGCTGCGCTGCCGGGCGCTCCAGGCGTGCCCCGCTTATTCGCAGGGCCTCGTCCACGAATTGCCTTTCGCTTTGCGCTCGACACGTTGGCCCGCCCCGATGAGCCACCGCGCCTGCCGCGTCGACGACGAGAAGCCGGCGGGGTTGGAGACTTCATCGACTGCTGCACAGCCGTTGGAATATCAGCGACGTCGACACCGCTGTCCATAAAACCGGCGTGGTCGTCGGACGGTGCGGCGCGGGGGCCATGGAACGGCACGAGCTCGGCCAGCGGGGGGGCAGTGGAGATGGCCACGCTGCTTGCGCCGCCGCCCTCGTCGTGCCGGGAGACGGTGTTGTCCTCCTCTGACTTCGTGTGAAAGCGCAGAATCGGATTTCGGAAACTCACACCGTCAGTGTTCTCGGCAACAACCTGCACTGTGTAGGTCGTGGACGGCGTCAGGTTCGTCAGAATGTACGACGGCCGGTGCACTGTCGCGAGTAGCACAGGGTACGGCTGGTCTGTCGTATTGGCCAGGTACACGTGGTAGACGGGGCGGGTGTAGCGCCCTGTGGCAGCCTCGGACGGCTTCGGCGGCGGCAGCCACTCAAGTGTAGCGGCATTCTGCGACAGCATCGTGATATGTGGATCCACCACGCCCTCCGGCGGGGTGCCGCTGGATACCGCAACAGCCTCCGAGTAGTCGCTGTACGGGCCGAGATGTTCGTCTGGCACCGTAGCACCTGCGCCGCTGTCTGTGTCGCTCCCGGACGCCGGTAAAATGCGGCGCGCGCACTTGACACGGCATCGCATGCGGGAGAGCAGGCCGCTGATGCGTACAGCACAGACGTTTGCATCCTCGACGGTGTCTATGACGTGCCAGGTCGCCGCCGCAATGGTGGTCGTGGCACCGATCGCTGCCCCTGCCCCACCCGCCTTGCGCTTACTCGCGCCACCGCCACCGCCGCCTAAGGTACTGACGCCCGACGACGGCCCATCGGCCTGCAGGAAACACTGATCAATCACATAGCGGTAGCGCCTACGAGTTGTGGCGGCCTCCGTTTCGTCAGCGGGCGCCTCTGGAGCAGCCCACTGTAAGGAGCAAAACTGCGCATTCACGCGCCGCAGCGCAACCTGCGTCGGGGCCATCGGCGGTGTCGCAAACCGCACCTCCACCGGTGTTCCCCAGTACCCAAAGAGGTCCATTGCGCGGATGCGCGCCACATACAACGTGTCCGGCGTGAGCCCTTCAATGTGCTCGTGCATGGAGGAGGTAGTGGACCATGCCCCGGCGAGGGCAGCATTGCCTCCCTGGGTAAAATTGGCCTGGCTGCGTGGACTGAGCGGCGCCGTTGAGACTGCAGCGTCCGTCACATCGTACTGCCTCCGGAAGAGCGAGTCCTTGGACGGCGAAGGCAGCGCCGTGGTGCCATCGAGGCTCGTAAGTGCCGCCATATCCATGTCTGGAATCTTCGTCTGGATAGCGCTCATCAGTGGGTCGAAGGGATCGTCAAGCCTGTTGTAAAGTTGGGCAGGCGTGTGGATGGTAAGCACATCCTGCTGCTCCCGGTGTTTCAGAGTGCTGCTCTGGTGCGATACCGTGACGCTGCTGCGTTCGCCAAGATGGTGCTCCTGACCGGGTGTTATGTTAGGGCAGACAAGTAAGCCGGAGGGGGGCTGCTGCACCAAGCTACCCTCCAGCGATGACCCGGACTGGTGCAAGGCGGCCAGGTCAGCCTCGCGGTACACCACCAGCCGGTAGCGCGACACAGTACGAGAGCCGACGAGCATCGCGCCGGTCGCCGTGTGGCTGCCAGCTGCTGGGAGAGCGGCTGCTGCCGCCGCGGGGACCTGTGATGCGGGAGCGGGGTTGCTATTGCTAGGCCCCTCTGCACCCCCTTCGGCAAAGCTGACGTCCTCCACAAAGCCAACGGCCAGCGCCGGGCGGCAGCGGCCCCATCTGAGGTCTACCGCATTCTTAATGCTGTTCGCCGTCAGCTTCACTGGGTATAGCGTCGTGAAAGTAGCCGCTTGCGACCACAAGCCCCAGTCGCCACCACCGCCGTAGCAGGGCTGCAAAGCGACAGCGTACTCGGTTCCCGGCTGGAGTTGGGGCAGGCGGTACGAGGAAACCAAGTACCCTTCCTGCATCGGCGTCGCCGTGGTACGGCACTCCTCGGCCGATATCTCGCGCTCAAACGGGCCGTAGAGCGTGGAGCGGAGGACCAGGAGATACTTCGTCGGTAGCGTCGGTACGCCTAAAGCGGCACCTACAGAACCACCGCCGGCGTTGCGCGAATCGCACTCGTTCCGCTCCCACGCCAGCACCGCGTATGTCTCGCCGACACTCGACACCGTGGGCGCCAGGAGCTTCAGAGTGCGGAAGGTACGTTCTTCGCTCCAGAGACCCCAGTCATTGGTGGCCTCGCAGCAGGCACGGACAATGATGACATAAGGTGTGTCGGCAACTAGCCCGCCTAAGCGGTAGTGCGATGCATCCTTGTGGAACTGCTTGTCCACCACAGCCACAGATGGTGTCTCTCGAGTGTTGAAGACGCATAAGTGGAAAGCAAGAGAACCGGGGTTGCCGAGTTGAACAGCGCCGCTCGGGTGCGGCGCCAATGCCGAGGCTGAAACGGGTGCGCCGCGGGTGCTCTCGCCGCTGTCATCTTGCGGCTGCGGCTGCGACTGCAAAGAGACGGCGCTTGGGGCGAAGGTCAGCGACGACGCCGCTGCCGCCCCCGCCTGCTGCTCGAGTCGCTCCGCGTACTCCCCCACCGTTTGTGAAGGCCGACACCACTCCACATGCACGAACTGCTCGGTCAGCATTGACACGAATACTTGTATCGGCTTTAACGTGGCAAAGCAGATGGTGTCGCTCCACAGGCTGCAAGGGTGGCGAAGTCCGTCACCGGCGCGCACACGCACCGAGTAGAGTGCGTCCGCGTCAAGGTGCTTCGCTGTGTAGCTCGAGCGGGATGCCTTAAAACGTTTGGATATCTGATAGTTGAAGCCCACTCCAGCGATTTCCAACTGATACGAGTCATCCGCCTCCTCCTCATCCCCAATCACCGCCTCCTCACCGTCAGGCAGTGTCAGGGGCTCGCGAGGTCGGTGCCAGGTGATCGTCGCACACTCCTCGCCAATGCGGCTTACCTCCACCTCCAGGCACGGCTGCGTGATAATGTACACCGGGCGGCTCCACTGGCCCCACATATTTTCGATGCAACACCGTACCTCCACCTTGTAGAGCGTGTTTGGCTTTGCTGCCTTGTTGAAGTACGACGTCTCCGTTGGCGCCATCAGTTCGTCTAGGTGCAACGTGTTGCTGTTGCGGCTCGTCTCCACTCCTGACCCATCGCGTACCAGCTCATCAATGCGCAGCTGGTAGTTCTGGATCGGCTTCAGCGGCATTGCCCGCCGCACCGACAGAGGTACCGCGCGGGGGTCACGAGCCCAGCGGAGCTGGAAGTACTCTTCACCAACCCGCTCCACCAAGCACACCATGTCGCGCAGCGTCACTACATACTCAGAGTCGCTCCACACACCTGGAGCTGCCTTTGCCTTCTCCATCGACTCACGCAGAGGCGCGTCCATTACGATGTGGGTTGTCTGCTCGTAGAGCTGCAGCACTGTTGGCACGGCGGACAACAGCGGCGACACCTCCACCTCTCCTGTCGTCCACTTTTCCTGCTCCTTATCTGGTGTACCTTGGCTGCCGTCCTCGCCATTGCTCTTGCACCACTCTACCGTGTTGGACGCGGAGCTGCGCGCCTTCGCGGTCAAAGTCGCTGGTGCGGCCGCCAGCGCAGCTCTTGCGAATCCGGCGTGTGGGCAATACCACCGCCGCACAGAGAGACGGTACCGGTGGTTGGACAGCAACTCACGCACCAAGGTATGGCGCTGATTGGCGTGTAGGAAGACGCTGCGGCTCTCGCTGTCGCGGCGCTGGGCCGCCTCGCCCTCCTCCTCGCCAAGTGGGACGTCGGTGTAATCGCGAACCCGCACTTCGTAGCACACCGTCTCCTCCACCTGGCCCATGTGCAGAGATGCCATGTGGATCGTGTTCGCTTTGCGCTGCCAGCTGGCCGAGATGTAGTCCTCACCGACCTCCTTGAGGTCCATGGCTAACAAGTTGTAGGTGCCGCTACGCACAGTGTCGCTCCACGAGCCGCGCTCCCCGCTCCTGTACTCGGCGCGGACGCAGATAAGGTAGATGGAGTCGGGCTGCAGCGCAGGCAGCGTGTGCTTGCTCACGTGACCGGGCACCTCGACTGTGTAGCCCTCCGCTTCGTCCGAGCGGCGGACAGAGATGGTGAAGGAGCGAATCGATGTGCGGGCGCTGCAGTACACGACACCGGCCTCGGCAGGTCTGTCATGCAGACGGAAGCGACGCTCCTGCTGCCACAGGCGCGACGCATCCGGCGAGTCCGCGCTCAGTTTATTCGGCGAGCCCGGCTGCGTCGCAGGGACAGTGTCCTCCAGCAGCAGATGCCCGTCGTGCACCGACCCCTCATCCTCCTCGTGCTCTTCATTCGTGCCGACCGCGGTGGCGGCAATGCTGTGCCGGTGGCCTCCTGCGCCTGTGGCGGTGATCGCCGCGCTCGGTGTGTAGTGCAGCTCCTCCGGAGCATCTCGGGCCCACTGCACACGAACGAAGTCTTCGCCGACCGTGGCAATGCTGGACAGTAGAAGCCTCATCGTGTAGACGCAGCGCCCCTCCGACCACTCGCTCCACACACCGTCGCGGTTGATGGCACGCGCGTAGAGCAGGTACACGTTGTTCGGAGCGAGCGAGTGCACAAGGAACTTCGCGACGTTGCCGTTAAGGTGCTTGTCCACTAGCAGCCGCGGCGCCACCTGCTCCGTGAGGTGATAGACACGCACCTGGTACTTGACGGCTTGGTACTCGCCAAAGCACACTGCCGGACGGACGCGTGCAACAGACTGCTCCGGCTGCATCACCGGTGTGGTGGCTGAGGCAGGTGCCTCCGACACCACCGGCGCCGCAGCCAGCGCTGCGTTCGTCTCCATGCCAGTCGCCGTGTCGAAGGTTGCGCAGGTCAGATAGTGTTCGGGGTTTTGCTCGGTGCGAGCCCAGCTCATCTCGATGGTACTCTCGGTGATCTCCTGCGGGTAGACGAGCAGCTGCTTGAGTGTCACGAAGGTCAGCACAGGCGACCAGAAGCTGGCCTCGCCCACGTCGTTGAAGGAGCGAACTCGCGCGACGTACGCAGAGTCCATGGCCAGCCCTGTGACGCGGAAGGTACCGTCTACGGCAGCAGATTCAATGCGGGTGGAGAACACAAAGTCTAGACCCGCTCCGCCGCGCACCTCCAACTCGTAGTGAAGCACCTGCGACGTCGGCAACGTCACCACCACGCTTGAAGCCACCGCGGTGCGCCCGCATGCCACCGTGCTGGGAAAGCCACCGCTGCCCGGAAAGAGCCCTGCTACGCCGCCGCCGCTGCTGCTGGTGCCTCCGCGACCGCTGATCTGAGCCACTAGCGGGGCGAGCTGCGGCCGCCCCCACTGCAGTGATACGTAGTGCTCATCAATGATGTCGGTGGAAAGGTGCAACTGCGGCGTGGTAATGAAGAAGTGCGGCGCCGACCACGGCCCCACCTGCCCGCCTGTCGTCTCTGCCATCACCTGCACCTGATAGGCCGACTGGGGATGCAGGTCGCCGAGGTGGAGCTGCAGCTCCGTGCTGGATGTCATCCGCTTCACGAGCAGGTAGTGCTGCCGCTGAGGGCATGACGACCCGGCTGCTCCATCGCTGCAGTCAATGCGGTCAGGTACGAGCCCGTCATACAGCTGTGGGTGGACTTCTGGTGGCAAAGGACCGCCGCGCTGGAAGCCAAACGCCAGCGTGCCTTCAAGCTCGTCAACCTCGGCAGCCCGCCGCTTCTCTTCCGAGGGCATGCGTGCGACTGCGTGGAAGGAGTTGTTCGACACGCCGATGTCACCCATGCTCAGCGATAACGCCTCTACACCGTCCCAGCACGCGTCGGACGCGCCCATCGGCGAGAGCAAGCGGCAGGCTGAAACAGGTGTGGTCGTCGGTGGCGACGCGGTAAAGTTTGTGTGCAGTGGCACCTCCTCTAGCCGCACGTAGAACCCGGTTATCTCCGAGCTGTCCTCGAGCACGTGCATGTCGTTCTCGTAGTCGATTCGAGGCTTCATGCGCCACCATGACACCATCGCGCTACTCTCCTTCACATCGGTTACTGCAGTTTCAATGCTGGGCAGTGTGACGCACGAACAGGGTGCCGACCACAAACCCCAATCCCCCTTTGGATCCCACTCCCGCACGGCTATGGTATACTTCATGTCCGGCAGTAGCGCATCAATCCGAAGCACGTTGCAGGCCTGCATGTTGCGGAACTCCTGCACTTCTTGGCCTGTGACAGCATCCTCGTGTGTGATGCGGAGCTGGTGCACCTGCACCTCCTCTGTGTAGCGGCTACTCAGCAGGGTATCGTGCTCATCCAGCGGAGAAGTCGGCTTGTTGTCCAGTCGCCACCACTGCAGGTCAACGAAGTTCTCGCTGATGTACGTCATGTCGAGGTGGATGATGTGATGCGTCATGAACTTGAGCGGCACCGTCCAGCACCCCCACACATCGTCGCCATAGTGCGGGCAGAGGCAGCACACGTATAAACTATTCGGCTGCAGCCCTGTCACGGTGAAGCTAAGCGTCGGTGGTGTGTTGACGTCATGGAAGTGGCTGTTGGGCAGGTAATGCTCCGAGATGCTGCCCATCTCGTCAATGACGCGCAGCTGGAATCCCTGCACAGGGCACGAGGGGTCCACCACCAGCCCCATCTTGCCATCCGCGTGCTCCTTCGCGCGAGCCGCGGAAAGCTGTCGCAGCATGCGCAGCCGGCGCAGACGGTTCACCAGCGATGCGAACGCCGCCGGCCCCAGCGCGTTCCGCTTCTCTTCCAGGTCGCGTTCGGTGAAGTTGTGAAACTCGCGCTGGAGTCGACAGAACTCTTCCGCCTCCTGCGCCACCGCAGCCATCATGAGCGGGTCACCGCGGTACCAGTGTAAATTGATGTAGTGCTCACCAAAGCGGCTCTGGTCCAGCTGAACCAGAGGCAGCGTCTCTACCTTGACAGATCGGCTCCACGGCTGCCAAAAGTCTGGCACACCGCGCGCGCGGACCCGCGCCGAGAAGATGGCACTGGGGCTCAGCCCTTGTAGGAGGACCTGCGACACGGACGAGAGCAGCTGCACATCAAGCAGGGTGACAGAGTCGGCGGTGGGTGATGCGGCGGTGGGTGATGCGGCGGTGGGCGACGCGGCGGTGGCGGGCGGGCTCACCGTGGTGACTGCGCTAGATGACGGCATCTTGAATGACCCGTCGCGCTTGGGTTCTCGAAAGCTGCCGTTGTCGGCGCCAACGTTGAAACAGCGACTGCCGCCTGTCAGCAGCGGGCCGACGTGCCAACTTCGCTTAGTTGACGTCATCAATTCCCGCATGCTCGATGTTGTCGTCACGCCGCTTGGCCGACGTCGCCGCAGCATCTCGATGGCGGTGATGAAGGGCAGGCAGACGTCCCCCTTCTCCAGAGTCACGTGTAGCTCATAGCCGGTGCAGTTCGCATCACCCACTACGACGCGCTCGGTCTGGTAGTGCAGTGTGGCCTCCTCCCGTAGCAGAGCGTTGTGCTCCTCGCGCACAGCCGGGTTTATCCAGCCAACCCCCACCATCGTGGGCTCTCCCTTCCCCTCCTGCTCCTGGATCTTGCGCTTCATCTCCAGCAGCTCGCGTCGTTCGCGGTCGTCGCACTGGTGCAGAGTATCTCGCTGGTGGCGCGCCAGCAGCTCGACAAACTTGCCAACGTCCGGCTGTGGCCGAAACCACTCCAGCCGCGCGCTGCACTCCGTGCGCTGCGCCACTTGTACCTGCACGCAGGCCAGCGTCAGAAACGTCACCTTGGTCGAGAAGCGCGACCAGTGCTGCTTCTCGCTGAGAGACCGGATAGAGAGACAGTACAGCTGATCCTGTTGAAGGTCTTCGATGAGGGTGGACTGAACCTCCTGCACGAAGGTGAGGCACCGTCGCTCCTCGACACTGATTCCCTCGAGGACCAGCTCGTACTCGTGCACCGCATAGTCCACCTGAATTACCTGCAAGCTGCTAGTCTCTGCAAACGCAGTGCGGTGCGCTACTTCGAGGCCAGACAACTCCTCCGGATCCCCGGTTGCGCCCTCTTTCATGTCCTCTTCGCCCTCAGCGGACCCCATCGTTGGGCACCGCTCGGGCTTCTCCGTTTGCACGTGACTAATGCTGCCGCTGCGCATGTGCACCGCACGCGGGCGGCACCATGAGACACGCACCGCCACCTCCTGCACTTGATCAACGCGCAGTTCGAGCCGGCTCTGCGTCACGAAGCGTATCGCCGGGCTCCACATCCCCCACTGCGCATTCTCGATCTTCGCCCGCACGCGGACCTCGTAGACGCTGCTGGGGGCGAGGCCTGAGATGTGGTGCGCGTTAACGCTGCTAGGAAACGAGACGACAGAGTCGAGGGCGAGAGGGTTGTTGTGCAGTGCCGTCCCGTCCATGTTCAAGCGGCGTGTTTGGAGCTCGAACTCGATAGACTTGTAACCAGTCATCATCCAGGTAGCGGCGGTCGGAATCGTTGCTGCCGCCATGGCCTTACCCTCCGCTGACATCAAAGGCACGCCGTGCACAGGGCTGTCTGCGGTAGACGCCGCAGCAGCACGGCGCCACTCCACCAGGCAGTAGTCCTCACCGATTTCCTGAGGAGTTACCTGCATCGGCGGCACTGTCTGCACGCAGACCACCTCTGACGGTGCGCCCCACTCCCCCGCGACAAGGCGACCCTCCTCATCTGCCTGCTGCTCTCGCACCGAAATGGCGTAGCGAATGCCCGGCAAAAGATTCCCGAGGCGCAGCGCCGGCTGCGTTGTCTCATACACACGTGCGCCGTCGACTAGCGACTCGTCCGTCTCGTCAAAGGCCGGCTCCGTCGGCATGGGGCGGATGGTCACTTGAAAGTTATGCACCTCTGCGTTGGAGGGGAAGCACAAGTACGCCTCGAGCGGTGTGCTGAGGAAGAATGGCAGCGCAGAGTAGTCTTCCTCGTCCTCACCGTTCTCGCTGTACGACGCACCGGCGGGGGAGATAAGCGTGCTCATGATGTGTGACGTGCTCTCTACAAGCTGCATCTGGCTTTGAGGACGTTCCTCCTCGCCTCTATCGCTGCCTAACACAGCCGCACCAATACCTTCATCGTTCCCGTGCCAGTCCGCCGCCGCCGTCGTGGTCAAGCCGCTCCGCATTTCAGGCCGTCGCCACGCAAGCTGCAGGAATGTCTCCCCAGTCATCGCAACTTCGACCTTTAGCAGCGGGCACGTGGACACCACGGCCTCCGGGCTCCAGTGACCCCAGTCGCCGGCACAGTTGAGG
Organism: Leishmania braziliensis MHOM/BR/75/M2904; assembly: GCF_000002845.2. Lineage (NCBI taxonomy): Eukaryota > Euglenozoa > Kinetoplastea > Trypanosomatida > Trypanosomatidae > Leishmania > Leishmania braziliensis. The sequence continues at coordinate 861,940 of NC_009318.2, read as the reverse complement.
CCGCGCACGGCGATGGAGTAGGTAGCGTGCGGGAGCAGCCCATCGATACGGAGCGCCTGCTCCCCCTCTTCAGCGTACAGCTCACGGTAGTCGTCTGTCTGCGGCATCCCGGCAAAGACGCGATTGCATGACACACGCACGTGCCACCGCGTCACGCGCTCATCAGGGTGCAACGCCCCCTTCTTGTCCACCTGCAGCCCCGCCACGTCGCTGACAGTCTCAGAACCTTCATTATGCGCGTGTTGCGGATGCAGCCGGGGCTTCGCACGCGACCACTGCGCGTCAACGAACGTCTCACCGACGCGCTGCAACCTCACGGCGACGGGTTTCAGCGTGTAGAAGGGCACCGGGTCACTCCAGAGCCCCCACGCGTCGTACGTGTCCTTAGCCCGAACCTGGATCGTGTAGAGCGTCGAAAGGTGTAGGCCAGAAAGCACTGCGGCGGTTTCGCGGAATGTCGTCGTGCTCGCGGCAGCTACTGTGCTAACGGTGTCTAGTACCCGGATCTCGTACCCACTGACAGCTCCGTCGACCTGTCGGACCTCTGCTCCGTCGCCCCCAGTCATGCACACTCCCTCCCACGACCCTCGCCTCCACTGTGCCCGCACGTAGTCCTCGCCAATATTCAGCACCTCCAGGCTCAGCCGCGGCAGCGTGCGCACGCGCGACTCCTCGCTCCAAAGGCCCCACACACCCTCGTGCCCCTTCGCACAGACCCACACGCGATACTCCGACGAGGGCTGCAGATCGTGAAGGCAGAACCCGCTCACAGTAGGGGCGATGTTGTAGACCACGCTGTGCGCCTCGCTGACGCGCTGCACCCTGAAACGGTAGAGCTGAACAACGTCCTCTGTCTCCGCGATGGAGAGTAGTTGGCGGGCTACGACGGCTGCGCCAGTGGCACTACATGTCGACGCCTTCACAACGCTGCTGCCGGTCTCCCTGTGGCTCAACGGCACAAGCGCCCCGTTCTGCAGCGACTCGTCCGATATGTAGGCGTTGCCGGCGCTGCCGCCGTCCTCTAGCCGCTGCCTCACATCCGCCTCCGTTGGTTTGGGCAGGTGGCGACGCCATTCCAGCATCACGAAGTGCTCACCAATGTTGCCGAATGTGACGCGCATGCGCGGCTTTGTGCGAAGGGCCTGCGCCGACCACAGTCCCCAGTGCTCCGACTGCGCAAAGAGGGCGCGCACATAAATGGTGTACACTGCGTCCGGCATCAGTCCGCGGAAAAAGAGGCTTGTCGAGTCCATCTTCTGCGTGTGGGTGAAGCCGCCCTCACCAATGAGGCATACCTCGTAGGCGCGGGCGGAGATGCTGACGTTGAACGCCGTGTTGGCGTCCCCGGCGACGTGAAGGTCGGTGCGGCGCGACCAGGACACCCACAGCGCATCCTCCGAGATATGTTGTACATGAATGTCCATGCCAGGCACGGTCCGCACCTTCTGCTCCTCGCTCCACACACCCCACTCGTAGTTGTCATTGAACGTCTGCACGCACACCATGTAGGTGGTCGCCGGGGTCAGGTGGTCGATGCGCAGCGAGTTCATCGCGCCCTCCACCGTGTACGTGTGCTGGTAGATGCCGCCGCTTTCCCGCACACGCACTCGTGAGGCGGTGATCGTAGCGACGCCAAGGACCACCTGCTTTGGGTTCTCGATCTGCGGCGGGACGACCTGCGAGTGCCGTACCCACTCAACGCTGACGAAGCTCTCGCCAATGGTGGTGAAGGAGACTCGCGTTGTCGGTATCGTGGCGAAGACAAGCGAGGGGGACCACATGCCCCACTCGCCGCTTTCCAGCTTCGTGCGCACCGACACGCTGTACACCGTGTTGCACTTGAGGTTTGGTACCGTGTGCTCCACCGTCTCGGCGCTGCTCAGCAGCTCTGTCTGATAGATGAGTCGCTGATGGGCGGCATCGGGTGGCAGAGCATCGCTCAGGTACGCCGTCTTTGCCTGCCCTGATGCGACGGCAGCGCTGTGGTATGGTGCCTTTGATAGGATCGGCGACGTGACGCACAGCATGATCATCGGGCGCAGCTTGCCATGTGCAAGGACGCGATCCTCGGTCGATGGGTTGCCGTCGTCCTCCGGCAGTCGGCGCTGCCGACTCGGGCGCGTGAGCTGCAGACAGCAGGACTCCTCAGAGATTAGTTTCGCCTGAATGTGCATTGGCTGCATCGTCAGACACCACAGCGGCACGCTCCACAGGCCCCACTCCTCATCATTGTAGTTCGCCTTAAGCTCGACGCAGTAGTACGTGTTCGCCTGGAGTCCCGTCACGCAGTACGGAGAGTCGCCGTCGACCAAGAAGGTCTCCATGCTCACCCCATCCGTGTTGTAGACGCGCAGGTGGTACGACGTAGCGATGCCGTGACCGGTGGGGTACTGTTGCGGGTTTGCCACCTTGCGCCGCTCCCACCGCACCGTGATAAAGTTCTCAGCTACCTCCTCAGTTGTGACACTGATTGTGCCACGCGTCAGAATCGGAGCCGGAGCAGACCACAGGCCCCAGCTGCCCGAGCGTCCACGCACTCGAATCTGAATCGTGTAGGCGCAGGCCGGCAGTAGGCCGCAAACCTTCAGCTCTCGCACATCCGCATCGAGCGGGTACTGCCTCGCATACTGCGTCGTCACACCGCTGATGCGCAGCTCTTGTCCAGTGACAGTCCAGTCACCAAGCTGCACCTTTCCGTCGTCGCTGTTGCTGTCCTCCGCAGCGCACAGCAGCTGAGACGCCTCTGACCCACCACGGCTCCACGCAACCTTCACGTAGTTTTCGCCAATCGTCAGTTGGTGCGTCGGGATGCGGAACTGCGGGTTTGTGCGGAATCGCACCGGGCGACTCCACAGTCCCCACTTCCCGCTCGACGTGGCAGCCCGCACAACGGCGACGTACTCGCGGTCTGGCAACAGGCCGTCGACGCGCAACGACGTGTGCTCGCTCGATACGACATCAAAGCGGACAATGTCGGAGTGGCCGCCTCCGGCCCCGTAGCCGCTCTGCGTATGTGGGACCACCGGCACACCAAGTGGCTCCTGCCCGTACACAAGAACGCTGTACTTGGCGACAAACCTATCAGCCGCCATCGTGTCGTACAGATCAGAGTCACGCTGCACGGAGCACCGCTGCCACACTAGTCGCACGAAGTCCTCGCCGATTTCGTGAATGGTAGTTCTGATAGAGGCGAGTGTGCGTACCGTCACACGGCTCCACAAACCCTGCTGCCCCTTCTCATCACAGGTGCGCACAGCGATCGTGTAGGTCATCGATGGTGTCAGTTGGGTTACGGTGTAGCTCGTGTCAAGCACGTGGTGATGCAGCATCGCGTCTTCGCCAGTCTCCACGCACCCCATCACCACCTCGTACTTCAGGTGGTCACACTCCGTCAACGTACTCGCTGCGTCATTATCCTTGGCGTTAGCGACATCTGCCTGTGCCGTGCTGGCCTCAGACAGACCACGGTGCCACACGACATGAATGAAATCCTCACCGACATCCCAGACATGCAGCGCGACGGGCTGCAGGGTGCACATCCGCACTGGCGTCGACAGCTCGCCCCAGCCCTCGAACCCCGTCAGGGGGTTGCGTTGCCACGTGCGGCACTGCACGTCGTACGTTGTGTCAGCCTCGAGGTCGTTGACGCGGAAGCCGCGCTGGCTGAGGTCACGCGTGACACGTTCGTTGAGCACGGCCGTCCGTTCACCAACGCCGTCCACCTTCACTACGACGATGTTGTAGACTGGCAATGGCTCTGCGGTTGCAGCGCTGGGATCGCCCGGCTCCCGTGCGGCTGCAAGACTGGTGGAGGGCCAGTCCAAGGTAAGGAAGTCCTCGCCGCGCTCTAGAAAGGTGAGTACGAGAGTCGGCGCGGTCGTGAAGCGCTGTGGCTCCGTCCAGATGCCCCATGTGCCCTCGATTGCGATGCGGAGAGAAACAGTATAAGCGCTGCCAGCGTGGAGATGCTCGACATTCAGCAGACGGCGTGGATGCACCGCCGTCGACGACGGCGGGGCGAGGTCAATGGTCTCGGATTGGTAGTACGCGGAGGTGAGGCTCTGCACGCGGTACTGCAGCTGGGACTCGTGCGGCTCCTCCGCCCCCTCACGCGACCATGTAAAGGACGCGAACGACTCCCCGACTGCGGCCACCGACACGACGGGGTGAGCCGCCGTGCGCAGCTTGAGCAGAGCGGAGCGGCCGCCCCACCGCCCCTCCACCGAAAGCGCGCGCACGGAGACCGAGTACGTCGTGCTCGGTAACACGTCTGCCAGCGTGTACTGGTGGACGGAGGCGGGTACAGTGATTGGGTCAAAGTGCAGCCCGGGGCTATCGATGATGAGCTCGTACTCGTGCACGGTCATTCGTGGCTGCAGATAGCCCAAGACGTCGACCGCAGCATCGTCATCGCACGCCTGAACAAAAGCCGAGCCATTGGCAACGGCGGCCGAAGTCTCCTTATCAGCTGGCGTCCTCCCAGCACTCTTTGGAGCTTCTCGGTCCCAGGCAAAGGTGAAGGTTTCCTCGCCACGAGCGAGTAGACGCACCTCCAGCGAACTCGCTGTGACTAGCCGCGCCACCTCCGTCCACTCCCGCATGGTATGTATGACGGTGCGGTACCGCATGAGAACAATGTAGTGCGTCCCAGACTGCAAGTCGCGTATGGTGACAGAGCGGCAGCCGGCCTCGAAGGTACTGTGGTACTGCTCCGCCATGTCAGACTCTCGCAGCAGCCGTAGCTCAAAGTCAGGAATGCTGCGCGCCCACTGCGTCGTCGCAACGTCCGTCTCGCACGTCAGCCCGTCCTCGCTACGCTGCGCCACACGGTCCCAGGTGCAGTGCACATAGTCATAGCCAATCTCAGCAATGCGTGTCTCGACGGGAAACATCGTGGCGGTCTGGATCGGTGCCGACCACGCACTCCAGCGCACATGGACGCGACTGTAGCAGCGCACGCGCACAGTATAGCGCTGGCCCGCCTCCAGCTTTACCACCTTCGATAGTTTCGACGTTGGCATCGTCTGCCGGAAGTACAACCTCGCGTCATTCGGCACGGGACACTCGTCATGAGCGGCCTCTTCGCGCGCGCCTTCTAGTGCTGCAGGCGCATCCCCACGGTGTTGAGAAACGCCACTGCTGTGTCCACCGCGGTATTGGTTTCGACTACCAAGCGGTATCGCTGAGCCGGGGCCACAGCCCTGCTCTTCGTGTAGAACCACGTAGATGAGCAGCTCCCACCGGAGTACACCCTCCACCTCGCGGTTTACAGGGGGGCCCACATCGGATGCCGCTGCGCCATTAACGACCGCCGCAGCCGTCAAGGCCGGGGTCGTGCGGGGCGACGCGTCCCGCGGGGCGGAGAGGTCGGCAGCAGCAGCAGCAGCAGCAGAAGCGCATTTGTGCTGACCGTCGTGCTGCCAGTCCGCCGCCATTTCGGTCAACGTTTCGGCCGCCGGCGAGAGTGTGGAAGCGCCGCCGCGCTTGGAAAAGAGTCGCGAAGCTGCAGTCGCTCGCGATGTGGGTAAAGGAGCATTTTTGGCGCCGTAGACATTGCTGCAACCATCAGCACGGAGCACGTTGCAGGAAAACTCCCCAAAGATCTCGCCAATGCGCACCACTGCTGCCTGGCAGTTCAGCTGTGGTGTGCTCGAGCTAAGAGTATCCTTCGAGCCCTCAGGTGCCGCTGCAGCAACAGCGGGGGCGGGGGGTGAGGCGCCATGCGCTATCTGTACATCTTCCACACCAGGTGCTTCAGTGTTTGCAATGGTGAAGGCACCTACCACAGTCGCCTGGCATGGGGCAGCCGCGGTGTCCACTGCAATTGTGTCGCTTGAAGGCATGGACACACTGTCCTTGTGGTGGTGATAGGGCGTGTGTAGGTGTATCGGTAATTATCGGCCGCGTGCGCACCGAGGTCACTGGCGCGGTGTGCACCTCGCAGTAAAGTAAACGTATGCAGCTTTCCGAGGATGCAGGGGAATGCAGAGGTGACGGAGGAGGCAGGAGACACGCACGCTCCACTACGGACACACACACACAGGGAGAGGAGGAGAAGAAAAGAAAACCTGAACTCCCTTCTCTGGTTGTTGAGCGTTGATGTGTGCACGACCGCATGCGTGCGTGTGTGATCCCCATCGGAGTGTGCAGGGGAAGCATGTCCAAGACGCAGTTGCAAAAGGAAACAGCGGAGAGTAAGAAGCAGAGGAGGGAGGGGGGGGGGGGGGGGCAGTGATGACTCGAGAAGAAGGCCACAGTAAGGGAGGGGGAGAGAGGCAACAAACTGCCTGAAGTAAGTGAAGTGTCATGCATGATGTGGTAGTGATGCAACCTGAGATGCTTTCTGCTGATGTCTGTGGGAGTAGAGCTGAAATCAGCGCAGGCATATACGAATTATGCTGAGGTCCACTAGAAATTTGGAAAGGGGGGCAACGCCGATGCAAGCACGCAGGCACCACCTGCCGAGTGAAAGACGAGCACGACGACACACACGCACACACAAAGCCGCGGCAGGATCAGCAGGAGAAATGGGAAAGGGTAAAAAAAAAAAAACGCCGTGAGAGCGAAGAGGCACCGCGGCACTTGTGTCGCCACATACACTCATCACACGGCCTCGCCCAATACAGTCAGCAAAGAAAGGCAGAGAATACAGTAGGAGCAACGCTACATCGACTATGGGTTTTGTCGTCTACAACGACAACGCCAATTATACCGCCTCTACACAAACCCGAACTCCGCCGCGTGGGTGAGGCACATTTCGAGGTCGTATTGCAAGTCCGCTGCAGTCGTGCATGGTTGCAGAAGCAGCGAAATCGGGGAGCAAGTGTGGGCTGTCGGTAGCCGTCCCGGCTCATCCCCGCACTCCACCAGCACCTTCTCCGGCAGCGGAATGCGACTCTGGCCAGAGCAGAAAAGCAAGAAGCGCGCCAGTTGAGACTCGGTGAAGCCGTTCAGCACGTCTGTCAGTATCGCGCGCATGGAAGGGGAGAGTGGCGACATGTCGAGTTCCGCGATGACGTGCTCGCTCGAGGCGGGGGCGGTGCCACACACACGCGCGCGCAGATCTTCCCACCGTACGGAGCGCAACGAAGTGGCGGGAACAACGGAGGTCAGACCGGCACGAATCGCCAAGAACGCAGGGTCGTACTGATGGAGCAGCGCCTCCTGAGCGAGGGCACGGCGCCGGTCCACTTCTGCCGCCTCCACACTGGCAGCCATCTCCTCAAGCTCCTCCAGTACCAGGTGACTCATGTCTTGCATGCTCATCTCCGGCGTCATGCAGGCGTACGGCCGCAGCGGGCGTGCGACGAGTGGTGCAACGGCACCGTCCATCACACCGGTCCCACCGCCTTGCAAGCTGCGCAGAAACACTGGGCTCGCTCGCACGTGCTCCGGCAGAGACGCAAAGAAGCCCTCGCTAAGCACAAACTCCTCGTCCTCGAGAGCGGCTATAATGTTATCGTCTATGTCGTGCGCGTAGTCGGCAAGCGTTATGGTGTCCTCTTGAAAGGTCAGCGTCTTCCACAGCATCTGAGGAAAGTCGAAAGAAGCCTTCAGCGTGCCGCACAGCACCATGTTGCCCATGATCTTGCCAAGCCACTCAAACATGCGACGCAGCACACTGCTCTCGACGCCATCGGCGGCTGCCTCGCTGGCGTACAGGGCGGACATGTTCGGGACAACTGTGAAGATGGTGCTGTGGCTGCACAGCTGAAAGAGAGGTACCAGTGGGTCAACTCGCACGCCGCGGATGAAGCGGTAGCTTACCTCATCTCCGATAATGCTCATGATTGTGCGTGTTACGCCACCCGCGTCCAGCGCTAGTGTACCCTCCAACTGCACTGCAAACATGCGTGCTCGCTGGTACACCCGCGTCTTCTCCAACTGGGCGAAGAGCTGCCCAGTCACGCTGCACCGCAGCCGGCGTTCCTCGGATGATAAGGCAGAGGCATCGCCGAAAACGTCGCGCAGGGGGTTGCGCTGACCGTTGCCAGAGTTGGCCGCGTCCCTCGATGGCGCCTCGCCCTCACCCCCCTCGGCGTTCTCGTCCCCATCCTCCACGACGCCCACCAAGTCGACATTGTTGTCATCCGTGTCGTCGTCGTCGTGAACATCGTAGACGAAGGCAGTCAGCGGTGCCTCTCCCAAAGAGGAGGACGCCGCCGCTGCGGCGGCCACCTGTCCAACGCCGTCTAACGGGAGCGGCGCAGTTGTGGAGGCGGCGTCAGCATGAGAGTGCTGGTGCGAGGGAGGCGGCAGCGGCGATACCGTGGATGACGCAGGCAACAGTAGCGCCGGGTGCTCCGCCATCCATGCTGCGTCTGCCTCGGCCCGCACCTGGCTCGCCTTGCGCAGTGACACAAACACACGGAGTGCGTGTCCGCCGTTGTACTTGGGCCTACCGCCTGGCTGGAGCTCGAAAATGGCCCAACGACCGCTGCTGAAGAGCAGGTCCGTTGCCTTGCGGTAGCAAGAAATGAGGTACGGCGACTTTTCGATAAGCCACAGGTGGCGTGCAACGATGATGGTCAGCTCCTGCACGCAGCGCAGCTGATGGATGTAGAGAAGCAAGCTGTGAATGTTCATCGACGCTTCCATGTGCCTCCCGCGGCCGCCGAGGGTGGGCGATCCGGCCACCGCCATCAAAAGTGGGTATTGCCGAATTACGCTGTGCGCCGTAGGTGCGTCGAGCAACGGCAACAGAGACGACTCCTTGAAGGACGTGATGGAGGCCTCCTCCAGAGCACGACTGAGTTGCTGATAGAACTGGTACGTCTGCGGGACAGGAGCGGCCGTGCTGCCCTGCCCGTTGTCCGCGTCATCGTTGCTCCACAACTGCTTGTCTGACGGTGGTGAGTAGTCTTGATAGCCAGCTGGTTTGAAATGCGTGTTGCCCAGGCGGATCTTGAGGCTGTGCGGCTCGACGGAGGCGCTCACGTATGGGTAGATTTCCTCCCCGTCGCCCTGCGCCGGCACCGACACCCACGATAGCTCCTGTCCATTGATGGTCCAACACACCATCATCGTCTCGAGGTCGATCATAGACCCAATAACGTCGCCGGCGCTTGGGCGTCGTGGCACGGGAATCGCCTGCTCCGTCATCATCAGGCGCAGGTGCTCGCGGCAGTTATACCCCCACGAATGCAGGTCAGACCCGACGTGCTGCGCTGAGGCAATGCGCTCGTGCTCTAGCGTGCCCCACCCCATCACCACCGTCCTGGATCGGTCGGCGAAATCCGGTGGCACCTCCACTTCGTAGTAGAACTTGCCACCTTTCGTAGGCGCTACGCCAATACTGCCGCGCACCTGACCGACAAGAAGCTCCCCGGCCTCGTTGAGGCGAGTCTCCGTCAAGGCCACAACGTGCGGAAAGGGCTTGCCCAGCATCGGCGGCAGTGGGCGCCGCTGCTCCATCGCGACCACAGTACGTGCCAAGCACGCGCTTGCCTTTGCAATGGCTGAAGTGGTTCGCATGGACGCGTGGTGGAGAAGCCCCAGGACGGTCGCCCGCTGTTGTCCCTCCACAAGGGGTTCCATGGACAACACTGGCACCAGTGGCTGCACGTTCAAGCGACCGCATGCGTTGTCCTCCATCAAAGCGCTCAGGCACTCGTAGCTGGCCTTGCGCTGTGCCGTGTCACCGTGTCGCACAACATTCAAGCATAGCGCGTGGAGTAGCGCGTCCTTCTCAGGCGCGAGGCTGAGTGGCTGTTGCCGGATCAACGCGAGGGCGACGCTTGCGATGGTGGAGACCAAGTCCGGCTCACAGATGCCATCCTGCAGCATCTGCAAGCACCGGAAGAAGATAGGGGTGACTGTGGATGCCGGGAACTGGCGCCAGCTCTCCAGCCAACCCGTGGAGCAAACATGAATGCGACGCAAGAAGCTCGCTTGGCACAGCTGACTGGGTGGCAGGAGTGCCGCGTAGCGAAGAACGATGGCGCTCGCGTAGTAGACAATGGCGCCGACCATGCACGGCTCCACAGTTGCCGGCGCCGCCGACTGAGTTTTGCGCTCTTGTGACTTTGCCAGATGCGACGTGAGCGGACGCTCTGGGATAGGAGAGACATAGCGACCCACCTCCGCGGCAGCACACGACCCAATCTGTTTCGCCGCCTCCTCCACCAACTCCCACAAAACGTCAGCGTTGTACGCGCGGGTGTGCAGGCCGAAGCAAATGATCTTGGAGCCGTCCAGCGCCCACTGGAACTCCAAGGTGGCGCCGTCGCCGGTGAGACGCGCCTCAATGGTGGTGGAGAGCTTATCCTTCGGAAGCCACCGCGTCACGCGGGCACATCTAGCGCAAAAGTGGCGATGGCGCAGTGCGTGGAAGTCGCGGACGTGCTCGCTCTGATGACACAAGGTGCAGTAGCAGCACAGGCCCGTCGCCTCCTGCCGTCGCACGCTGTTCGGTCGCATGCACCCACACGTCACGCACGTCGCTGCCGCAAGGGTATTGTAAGCGAAGCTGCACATGGGACACGTCCACGACGCGCCTGGACGCGCGTTGGTGCAGATGGCGCATCGCACAGAGGAAGGCTCGTTAATGAAAGTGCACATGGAGCAGGCCCATTCCTGGCTGGCAGCTCCGTCGGCGTCGTCACCGTCGGGCAGGTCGGCGCGGTCGAACTCCATCCGCCCACGCAGCACCGCTGAGGAGACGAGGTAGCCAGTGAAAGTGAAGGAGGCCTCCTTTGTTTCACCGAATCCCTTCACGAGCACGCGGTCGTCCTCCTCACCAGCGTCGCTTCGCATCGGGCGAATCGTCAATGTCATTGGTGCCTCCACGTCCTTCCCACAATCCACTTCCGCGTCAGCACAGGGTTTGCGTGCGGCGCTGGTAGAAGCTGCTGGTGCCCCCCAAACGTCCTCTCCACCCTCCTCGTTCTGGTTATCTTCGTCGCCCGAGTGAATGCGAGTCGCCCCACTATGCTCGCTAATCATCTCTTCGGCGCCGGAGGCCACCGAGTAGTCGTCTCCCAGCGCTGTCGCGTCACCAGAGTTGTCTTGCCCCTCGCCCTCCACAACTGGCTCGGAATAATCGTTTGCCGCCGCCGCCTCACTGACCTCGGCGTCGTCATTCTCATCATCGGCATCCTCCCACAGCATCGCATCGGGGGACTGGGCAGACGTCGGGCTGTGGTAGTCCTCGTCGCCCGCCTCCACCTCGCTCCCAACATCACCAAAGGCAGCGGCGGTTGCTGCGGCAGACGCGCCTTGCGGCAGCACTCCAGCGGCAGTGGCACAGTCGATGTCAACAAGCGGGGCGTCCGTCCACTCAGTATACCAGCTGCAATATGGCGAGGTGCGCTGGTCCTTCGACGGCGGTTGTTGCTCCTGCAGTCGCCGCAGGACGCGATCGAGCAGGTCACACCAGCTCGACGGTGCGGAGTGGTGTCCAGTACAGGCTGACCACCGCTCACCGCACGTAGGGCACAAGAGCGCGTCTCCGCGACGTCGATGGCCATGAAGACGGTCTTCAAACCTCTTAACGCTCGTGAGCGTGGTCGTGTCGGCAGACTCCGTGTACATGCTCGCCGCCGCCGCATCCGTGTTGGTAGAGTTGGCTTGCGGAACGCTAATGGACAGTCGCTCACAGAGACGGGGGTTGCACCAAAGTTCATTCCACGCCTCACGCAGTAACACATGCGGAGGCAGGGCCAACTGCGCCGCTGGCAAGATGGCGTCCAGCAAGGGCAAGAGAGTGTGTATGGTCTTGTCCGCTGCCGCCGAAAGTGTGGTTGACAGCGGTGTTATAGGGGCGCCACTCATAGGCCCACTGACATCACCGCCGCCTGCGCCTGTGGGGGAGTTGTTGAAGGGATTGTTGTCGCCGTTGTTACTGTTGCCCCCTTTTCCTGGCAGTGAGCTGTGCACGAAGAGGAGTCGCAGGGCACGTAAGAGGGTCGCCGGGTGAATCAGTACGACGTGCCGGCGTGCTGCACTGCCTGAGATTTCTTTCGTATAACTAAGTGAGCGCGATGAGGTAACCAAGAACGTTGGTGAGGTTTGCATCAGCCCTGCAAGACACTCGGCGGCCAACGCGGCGACCTCTGGCACGCATGCCTGCAAGCATGTCCGCACCGCGGCCAACGCCGGCAGCGAATAAGTCTCCCTCGTGGAGTCCGGCTCCAGGGCAGCCGCGCACACTCGCTGAATAGACCCAGCCTCGTCGCTGACGACAACCATGCCGCCCTCGAAGCGCTCAACGCGCACTGACATCGTACAGCCGCCAGGCTGGTCGAGCTGCGGAGGGGTGACGTAGACCATCTGCATCTCGTCTCCATCCGCGCCCAGCACGCCCAGAGTTACGTCCTGGCCCGACGCATCAGAGGCGGTGGTGGTGGTGCTGGACAGGTATTCCTTTACGAGCGGCAGCACCACTGGTGTCCACGACAGCAGCATTGCGCGCATCGTGTACCTCGCGCTGACGACGGCTTCGTCGGGCGAGTACATCCACTTGGCCCGACTGTCTCGATTGTACAGCTCCACAAACGGGAAGAGGTGTCGCACGGAGGCAGGGATGCCGCGATGTAAAATATTCAGCGGCAGTCCATTCCGCTCGAAGCCGATGCACCGCTCCTTCACATACACAACAGCCGTCATGACGTCCCCAGACCCGAAGACAATACAAGTGTCAGGGTTCAAGTAGTTCTCGGTCTGCTCTGCGTCCCACCGCTGCACAGCCGTGCCGGGCACCTCGTTCAGGTAGTCCGAGATGTAGTACACCCGGCACTGCTTCGACCGCTCCCCTGGGTAGAGGGTGAGCTCACCGTTTCCATTGAGTGAAGTAGCCACCGGCGGCGCATTGATCTCTGCCAGGCCGAAATAGTAGTAGCGCCCCAGCGTCTCACACTGAAAGCCACGCTGTAGTCGCACAGACACGCGTACGATATCGGGCGTGCGCGGATCTGCCAGGTCAATGGGATTACAAGCGTACGACGTGCTGCGCACATTGCTGAAAACTGCACCGCTGCCGCTGGAGCCGATGGTGGTCCCCGCCTGGTTGTGCTCAACTCGACGCCCACCCGCAAGCACCGTGACGCAGGACGGGACCGACGCACTGCTGAACCGCGGCTGGTAGCCAGGCGTGGTGGAAGCAAGCTGGTGGCAAGCAGCCCAGAGACGACGTACAGCACTCGCACTCACCGGCACAGCTGCTGCCGGGGGCGAAGCCAGCGATGTGGATGCGGTGTCGCCTCCGGCAGCCGAAGGGCGGTGCGAAATGGCGTTGTACAGAGCACTCAAAGCCACCGAGCGAGTCTTGCGCGCCACGGCTGCGCACTCGGCGACGGCGGTGAGGACATCAACGTGCGAGGCGAGGAGTGCCGGCGTCGCTGGCACCGCGATGGAGAGAGTCACAACGAGGTCGAGCAGCATCGCGTTTGTGACGTGTCGGGCTGCCGTGCGCTTCACGTGGCACACAGCGCCATCGTCGGCGCCACCGGCACTGGTGCTGTCAGCGCTGCCGAGGTCGTGCAGAAGCCGCACCAGCTGCTGCACACTGTGCTGTAGGGGAACAGTGCACGCCGGCACCAGGCTTACCCCATCCCCGTGCCCTGCAGCAGTGGGGGCGGCGACGGCGCGGGCGTGGCGAGAGCTGCGCAGCACAAGGTAGTGAAGGACCAGCTCTAGCAGCAGCGAAACACCGAACAAGGTCAAACGTGCAAAGGGAGAGAGGCGGACGTCAGCCGGCGCCGACGCCAACGACAGTGTAGATGACAAGCCTGCGGAGAGTGTATGGCCTCCTGTGTCGCCGACACCGAAGTGCCGCGCAGCGCCGCTGCCCTTGCACTCTCTTCTATGTACTGGGGTGACGGATAGCACGTGCACGTGGCCGCGGCCTGGCACGTACTCGCCGGTGCAAACGTTTGTCGCCACAAGGCGAAAATCCCGCCGCGGCAGTGTCAACCGCGTCAGGCTCACGCCATTGAGAGCCACTACGACGTCCCAGGCACCACGCGCAAACACGAAGCTGAGTTCCACAACGTCGCCAGCGCGCCAGTGAGGCAGCCGACGCTGACGGCGTGTCAAGTCTCCGTACTGTACAGTACCATCCCCGATAAAGTAAATGCCGTTGACATCCGTCTCTGGTGCACAGTCCGCGAGCGGTATGTCTGCGGAGGCGAGCCCGATGAAGAAGCCGCTGCACGTCCCGTTCCATAGCTCCACCCGCACATGCCCGGGAGTCCATGACGCGTTCGTGGAGCTCTGAGGGATGTCCCAAAGCCCTCCACCATCGCCCAAGACGGATGGCATCGAGCTAATAGACGTCACAGTGTTTCCGCTGGCGGTTTCTTGATAGCGGCGGTGGATGTGTGGTTCGCGCGAGGCCGGGGTCTCGCATTCGCCAAACTCAGAGATTCCATTACCATCTGCGCTACCAGAGCAGCCGGTCGACGATGACAGCGACGCTGATGGCACTCGCCCTCGCACGTACTTGGCTACCTCGACCAAGAACTCCTGCTCGGCCGTCTCGTTCGTCAGCAGCAGCGACTCTGTGCGGGACAGGCGTGTGAAGGACGGGAGCAAGCCTGTCACCACCTCCGCAAAATGTGGGGCGCACACCTGGACGTCAGCCGCGTCCATCGGCGCCGACATCAACGACACCGTGAAGGCGGCGAATGCGCCGTACTCCCACGGCTCCAGCAAGAAGCGATGCGGCGCGGCTTGCGTTGACTGGACGCGGTGAAGCAGAGCACGCAGCAGCCGAAAGAGTTGTGCAAGGAGAGCATGAACACCACGACGAAGATTCGCCTCGGTGGCGCGGCCGCACCCGCTCACCACACTGAGGTAGTGGCCGGCGGCAGCGGTGGTGATGGACGAAGACGAAGAGGCAGTGCCGCCACATCCAGCCATCGGCGCCACAGGGGCCCAGGCTGGTCCACCAGCAATGATGGCACCGGTAGTGCTCTGCGAAGTGAAATGTGCGTGATGGTGCTGGGTCGCGGCTGCGGGTCCAGTGCACCCGAGAAGCAGGACCCGTCGCACCGCCTCACTGACCAGTGCCAAGTGCCTCGGTGCTCGCCACGTCGCGGAGCACTTGGTTAGAAGATCGACAACCACCCACATGGTGCTGCCAAGCTGCCGGCGGTCCTCCAACGCTGCTTTGATATCCGCCATATTGAGTCCAGGAATACTGAACAAGTCAATCACCGCATCCACCACTTGCGCAGATGGCACGGTCGATGCCGTGGGGCCAGACGCGACATTGCGCAGGATGAACAGAGCGACCTCCAGCGCGTGGTCACCGCTGTTGGTGCCACCGATGGTGGTGCTGGCTAGGCTGACGCGGCGCACGGCGTCCGACCAGGCCGGTGAGTGCCATGTGAGCGAGTCACCATGAAGGTACCCGACGCGGTCTTGAAGCAGCACGTGTGCAATGACCAAAAGCGCAGCGCGGACGCCGTCAGCATGCACGGTGTGGCACCGTACCCGCGCCCGCAGCGCTGCCACCGGCATTTCGTACAGCGCCTGGCTAAAAGGGTCTGCCAGCGGCGCAGCCGCCGCAGTTGCAGGTCCAGCAACGCCGGTGGAGGCTGAGGTAGTCATCGCTGCGATTGGCACGTGGAAGCCGCTGCTGCCGCCGTCTGCCATTGGTGTTTGTGAACTAGCAGGTGTCGAGGCGCCGCCACCTCCGACGCTCCTCAAGCCTCCTCGCAGTAAGACAGAGCTCGCGACACGACCACGCCATTGCTGTGGCTGCAGCTGGTCACTGCTCGCGTGCAATTGCCGCTCCATCCAGGCCAAGAGTCGCTCCGCTACAGTGCGCTGCGCAGTGGATAGAGCAACCGTCCACTCGCTGCTCCAACGCGTGTCAAGGGTCAGTTGTACCTGCGCGCATACCTCACCAGGAAGCATGTACACAGGGTCCTGTGGCAAGCTCGGGATAACGACACGGCACGGCCCAGGGTAGGTGAGAGTGCTATCACCGTGCTCCTCCCTAAAGCCGTGCAGAGACACAGGCAGCTGTGCTTCCCTCTTGGCCTCCTTGCCAACAGCGGAAGAGGCCCAGCTGGTCTTTAGCATCCCCACCGCCCTAGGCGACGTGCTCGACGTCGAGAGCCCTGCCAGCGCCGAGGGAGTCCTCTCTGCGCTGCTCGCGTCGCTCTCCAGCGGCAAGAGCAGTACATCGCGACCGCGTAAGGCACGGTCCCACTGCACCTCGTCGGTCATGTGCACAGACACACGCGTGGCACCAGGCAAAGAGAGCTCCACCATTTGTGTCCTGCGACGGCGGCACGGCAGTGCGTCAAAGTCTCCATGCGCGCTGCTGAACATCAGCCCATCTCCGACACCGCCAGCGCGGCTCGCGCCATCAACGTCTTCGTCGTCGTGGCTGCTCGCGGGCGCGCTGACCGTGCTTGCCTGAGAAACTTGGCTCTGCGACGATGCACTTGCGGTGGTGGGTGCGGTAGAGCCTGCGTCGTACGCGTACTCGCCCTCAGCATCTGTGTATGCGGATCCGTCTTCGGCACTGTGCTCTTCCTGCTCCTCCGCCGACATCTCCTCTGTTGCGGTTGCTACGCCTGTTTGGTCCTCGTTGTCACGGACGTCAGGCACTTCGTGAAACCCTGAGGACGGATAAGACGGGTAGCGGTTGGCAGTACTTGTGCCGCTTTCGCTCGTGTACGCCAGCGGCAGGGCAGGATCGGTGACGCTTCGCCTAGCATTGGAACTCTTGCCTGTCGCGTCGGCTGAACCATGCACCAACTCGCTCAGGCGGGTCGCCGTCATCACAGGAGGGACTGGGAGACCAATTTCAAAGGGCACGCGTACGGAGAAGTTCACCACCTCTTCCGCGCCCCCGCCGCTCATAACAGCCGGAGCAGGAGTCTCCACTGGGGCTCTGGGAACGGCGGTTCCTCCCTTGTGTCCCTGCGAGGAGCGCTGGTAAGCCGCGACATCACAACCACCTGCCTTCTTACTGAGCAGTTGCTGTTGGTGCTGCTGTTGAGCCAATGCAACAAGCTTGGCAGGTGCCGTTGCTGTCACCGTCTCCAGCACCTGGCCCAGCTCCATGAGTGTATCCTGCGACCACTGGACAAGGGGCACGAAGTGCAGTAACGGCAGCACCACCTCCACCCAAAGAGCAGCCTGCTGCTGCGCTACAGAGGTGTGCTGCGACTGCAGGGAGGAAGCTGTTGGAGATAGGGTCTGCTTTACCTGCCAGCGGGCCTTCCGCTTCTCGATGGGCCGGACAGGACCTCCTTTCTGTGCCAGCGTCAGCGGCGATAGCTGCCGATGGTACGCTGACAACGAGGACGGAGAGGACAGGACGGCGGCAGAAACAGCACTGCCGTCCGCGCCTCGTATAGCGTCGGTGGTTGACACAGCGCGCAAGGAATGCTTCAGTAAACACGCAAACGAGTGACCCGCCTCAGCGCTAGTCGGGGCACGCCTACACAACATCACCGCCGTGCGTAGTACCTTCTGACGCAGCAAGGCCCCAGCTCCCGCTGACGGCAACAAGGACAACGACGGTGATGTAGCTGCAGCGGAAGTGGTGCCACTCCCGCTGCAGCACTCGCCGCTGTCCGACACCAGGACGCTTGCCACGACCGACTCCCACTGCATGTCGACACGCTCCGCAAGAAACCGGCGCGTCTTGCGCTCATAGCTCTCGCGGTCACTGACATCATCGTTTCCACAGCTCACGGTACTGCCCCAGTTGGTGCGCGAGATGGTCTGCTTGCCCTTCTCCGCGAGGGTCGTGGCAGACACGGCTGTCGCTGTTTTCGAGTGGACATTGCTTCGTGTCTGTTCCCCCGACGCGGTTGTCGCACCACCAAAAAAACCCGATGCGTCGTTGTCGTGGTCAATGTTCCTGTTCAACTGAATGGCGGTTGCACGACTCGAAGCAGCGGCCTCGCTTGTTGCGCATGCGCCGGTTGCGGTCCCGGGGGCGCTTCCTAAAGGTGACGCGAGAGCGCCGGTGTCTGTATAGGAACGCGATGTATTGGACAGAGTCCCCACTGATCCCCCACCGCTCGTGATATCGCGCAGCTCTCTTTCCGATGCGTCCCCAAGCGACTGAATGGCGAACTCAAAGACATCTGCCGACAAGCTCAAGGCAGGCGGAAAGGGGGCATGACCCTCCTTACACAGGGGGTGAACAACAGCTTCGGCGCCATGCGTGCCGGAACCTGAAGGGCCGGCGGCAACGCATGGCGACGAGGCCTGCTGCGCTCCTCGGGGGGCTGGCGATGCCGCAATAAAATAAGCAAGCGCGGCAGCACGCAACTGAGCGGTAGACAGCGGCACCTCACTGCAGCCCGTCTGCAAAAGGCTCTCTGTGAGCTCTGCTACGCAGCTCTGAATCCCGGCAGCGAATGCCGATTCCGTGGCCCGTGGCGACGCGCTCACGCGGACGGGAGGAACGAAGTACACGTCTTTCATGGACAAAGAACGCTCCGCATTCGTCAGCAACGGCCACGCGACGCGAGCCAGCTGATCGGCTGGCATGGCCATGATTTCCTCCACGCAACAGGTAGCAATCGCCGCGCTGGGCTCAAAACGAGCATGAACGGGGCGCACGGCCGCTGAAGGGTGAAATTTCGACTCCATGGCAGCCACCTTTGGGTTCTTTTTCGTTCCTCCGCTGCTCCAGATGACTGGGCGACACACACACACCGACACTGCGTATTCCAAAGGTTTGCTGCTTTGTGGGTCTTTGCGTATGCGCAGGTCAAAGTCTGCCCACGAAAAGTGCCAATGCGCGTACGAGGGTGGCGAAAGGCAACCGAATCGAGTAGAGAAGAGAAAGACCAGAAATAGAGAGAGAGAGCAGCGAGTAAAATAAGCGCGGCAGCGTGTAGAGCAGACACGGGGAGGAAGAGAAGGATGGAGAAGGGTGGGGGGGGCGCGACAGCCAAAGAGGGAGTGAAGTGCAGAGGGAAGGGGAATTTGGCGAGTGTGACGTGAAGCGAAGAACGCGAAAGTAAACCCCCCCCCCAAAAAAAAAAAAACACGCAATGAAATGGGGGTCTTTGGGAAAGCGCAGGCAGCGGGAGAAGGAAATGAGGGGACAGCACGGCACACACGCACGGCACACACACACACACACGCACACACACACACACAGGGCAATGGCGAAATGGGGAGAGAGAGCAAAGCGACAAAAGACAAATGAATCAATGGCGCTGCAGAAAAAGAGGAAAAGGCGGGAGGGAAGGAAAAAGAGATCCAGGCGGACACGCGCTGCCACCGTAGCAGGAGAGAGAGAGAGTCACGGCAGTCCCTCTCTTGAAGAAATATAAACGAAGAGGAACTCAGAGTCAGGGAAGGAGGAGAGGGAGTGTGGGGAAGACGTCAAGCGCACGATTTGCTGTTCTAATGTCTCGTGTGTGTATGTGTGTGTGTGTGTGTCAAGAAACGCTCAGAGGTACACCCTTACAAGCACAGACACAACTAAAACAACGACGCTCTGTTCTGAGGAAGGGCGAAAGAAATGAAAGAACGATGGAGTGGCACAAACCGAAGGAAACAAGCAAAGAGCGTCGGCACACTCAACAAAGAAGGAGACGCGGGAGGAAAATGAAGGAAAAGTCAGGAAAAAAAACGAGAGAGAGAAGAGCAACACACACACGCGCACACGCACACTAAATAATGTTTTGACAGCCGTGGCACACGCACAGAGAGGGAGAGCGAGCTGTACGCCTGTTACAAGTACTCAGCAAGCAATCGGTGAAGAACTCGAGAAACGAGTCCCCACGGGCTCTTCAGAATGAAAACTACAGAGGCTCGCTCACAGGGACGCGTGTACACACGAATGGAGTCATGCAGAACTTGCCGCCGCCGCCTGTTATGATGTCGCACGTGTGCGTCAACGTGCGTCCGTACGCTTTAATAGAGCTCGTCGTGCGAGGGAGGCACGCAAGGCGCTTGAGGGGAAGAGAGTGGGGAAAACACAGAAGAGGCGCAAGAGAGAGACACAACGCAAGGAGACGAGAGGGCTGGTGGTCGAGAAGAGAAGTTGTCCCCCACGCCCCCCTCGCTTTCTCCTCGACTCTGTGTATTCTTTGGGTATAGCACGTAGATGTATATATGCATATACGTGTGGCTCTCTTTTCCCATGTACTCCTGTATGCCGTGCCTCTGGCCGTGCCCCGCTTCGTCGCTTCACCGCTCGCCTTTTGCTGGTGTTTGCTGCTGTCGTGCGCTGTATGAAAGTAGAGGAAGGAGGGGACTGAGGAAAAGGCCGAGAAGGGAGTTAGAGAGAAAGTAAGACAGACACTGGGCACACTCTCTTGTACGTGAACGGGACTGCTGGCCGTTGTGGGCACCTGCGCCCATACGGTACTCATGGCCTATTCGCACCCGGTTGAGGAGACGAACAAGACGCAGGACGAGGACCGAATAACGATGATGTGAGCAAAGCCCAGCACAAAGACACATCTGTGTGACGAGTGGGGGATCACGGGGGTGGGTAACATCAAGTGCAAGACGGCGGCAACGCTACGCCATCCTCCACGCGTCCTTCATGCTATCCGTAGCACGCCTTTATTCTGCAGAGCAAAGAAGCCGCGCTCCTACATGCACATTCATAGACGCACGTTACATGCCACATAGCGTGGCAACAGCAGAGCGAGAAGAGATAAAAGAGGGCTGACCCACAGGCTGGTGGTATGGCGCAGGTGGCCGTCCCGCTTGGGGGACAAGAAACAAAGCCCAAGTATCCCTCTAGCGCCGCATGAGAAGTACACACACACACACACACACACACACACAGACAGACACACCTGAGCGCACACATGTGCGGGTGTGCGGGTATACATTTACGTCACTAATGACCAACACTGCCACACTGCAGCGCGCACACACACAAAAGAGACTCCCTGCGGTCGCACGTGCTAGGAAAGTCTCCCCGCTTTACCCTCAGCCATTGGGGGTTTCTCTTTGCCATTTTCTATGGAATGTGCGCATCACTTGGGTCGCATTTCTCTCGCTTGCCCGTCTCATACTGGTAGGCAGCGGGCCCCTCGCGTTGCCTGCCAGTATGAGACGGGGAATTTGTCGGTGTGTGTGGGGAGGGGGGGTAGGTCAGCATGCAAGCACGGGTGGAGGGGAGAGAGGAAAGGGTACAGGGTGTGTGTGAGGAAGGATAAAACGCTCAAACCGCGTCCCCTCACTGAGTCGCTCCGAGTGAATTGCAAGAAAACAAAAGAGTGCACAGGATTTTAACGAGACTAGACGCCCGTGAGCACACCGGACATATGATTGGCAGCCACCACAGCAGCCACAAGACCAGAGCGTAAGCCCACATGGCCGCCACAAACGTTGACACGCACATATACGCACTAAAACACGTGAAGTGGCCCCTTACGAGCTCTGTGACGCGCCCAACATGGACAGCTGGCGGAGCATGTCCTCGCCAGAGACCACCGAGGTACAGCCATAAATCACCGACTTGCGCGGCTTGCTTGCCTCCCATGTCTTCAAGTTGTCGTACTCCGCCACGCTGCCACCACCGAGGGCAAAGACGATAGCTTGCGAGAAGACCGCTTCGCGCAGGTCCACTGACTTCTTCGTACGGGGGTCGTACGCTTCGATGGTCTCCAGTAACTTGGCGCGCAGGCCACTGGATACGCTGGCATTGCCACCAGGAAGAACAGCACTCGTCGGACTGCCGTACGGGCCACCAACACCGCTCGCACCACTGCTTCCTGCCGCGCCCGGCGCACCGCCAGGTCCGTCCTGCATGAGCGCGTCTACCAGCTTCGTGAGCGGCAGCATTGTTTCTGCCTTGCTCCCCAGCGAGCTCGCAATATTCTTGGCGATCTGCTGCGCAAACCCCCAGCCAAAGCCCTGACTGGGATTTGGCTGCGCTGCGCTGGGGCTCTGCGGTGTTAGGGACCAGCTCCGCAGGTGCTTCACATAATCAAGCGCTGGAAAGGCCGTGGCCCCTTCGCTGACGGCGTCCTCATGGCTCCGCACGTAGCGTATCTCTTCTTCTTGGGCACACATCAGGTATGCGATGAGATACAGTCGTTGTCTGTCCTCAGTGGTGCCGAGGTTGTTGGCCATTAGGTTGTGAAACTCCTGCTCGTCGAGGCCCTCCTGTTGGAGTATGGCAAGCTCAACACCGTGGTAGTGGTCCAGGTGCCTCGAGCGAATCTTGCTCAGGATGCTGAAGGCAAGCTTCGTGTGGGCATCGAGGTAGCGCTTCCGCTCCGCCAGCGCCGGCGCGTTCGCCAGAAGCTTCGACATGTCGTTTCCATCGCCGCCGTCGCCCATCATGCCACCGGCACCGCCAGGTGTCTCCTGTGCCAGTACGGCGTAGTCCTCCTTATAGCGGCGCAGCGCAGCCTCAATGTTGCCACCGACGGTGCCGAACTCGACGCTAGCGTTCTCGCGGTAAACCTCGTCCTTGTCAGGGTCCACCTCAAGTACCTCGTCCTTCCCGTCCGGAGTGGTGATGACGCATCTATTCAACTTCATGCCGCCAATCTCGACGAGGAGGCCGCGGTACGTGAAGGGGTGGTGGAGCGCCGTTGCGAGGTCGCTGGAACGATCAACGATAAGAAGAAGCGGCCGCCCCAGCACCGAGGAAGGCGCCGGTGTCAGCTGTCGGTCGTTCAGAGCGTCGCTCAACCGCACGGAGAGTCGTCGAGCAACCTCCGCCGCAGCGCCGGAGCGGGAGTGGACCAGGATGGGTAGTACCTGCAGCGACAGACACACATGCGAGATGCCCAGAACGATTTGATTGAGGTGTGACTCGATCTCATCCTCCTTGGCATTCGTCTTGTTCAGCAGCGGGAAGGAGTTGTTCAGCATGAGGGAGAAGAGGTCGTTCTCCAAGGCGACGTAGCTCAGCGTGCGGTCGTACACGTGAATGTGCCGAATTGACTCCAACGGCGAGGCACTGAGCTGCTGCGCCAGCAACTCAAGCTGTGGTCTCGGGATCTGCGTCGTAAAGTTGAGGTAGACCCACTCGTACAGGCCCTGCGCGCAGTCGTTCGTGATGCGGGTGATGTTCTCCTCTGTCGGCGCACAGAAATAGATGGCCGGGGCCCCCGGCACCGGATCACGCTCCGTGGCGATGTGCAGGTACAAGGTGACGCCCAGTTCGCGTAGCTGGCCAACCTTTAGGAGCGGCGCGATGATATCACGACCCCAGTCGTCGAAAATGAGAAGGCGCCATGTTGTTATGACTGGCTCAGCAGAGGCAGCAGCGGCGGTTGAGAACGGCTCTGTCACCAGGTTGCCCTCCTCGTCCAGCGGCACGGCCATCTTGATCATCTCTGCCAGCACGGCCTCCTGGCGCTGACGAAGCCAGTACTGACTCGGTGGCTGCCGCGCCGCAACCGCGCCGGCAAAGACACCGCCAGGCGGGCGAGACGACGGGCCGCTGGCGCCGCCCATAAGAGAGCTGGATGTGGTGAACATTGCGGGTCAATAAGTACGAGCTAGCAAAGGCAAACTAGAAAGAGATGATGATGAAAACCGCACACGATGGAGACAGTAGGAGAGCAGAGATAAAATACTGCTGAGTCAAATGAAGTACGGTACTGATGGGGGTGGAGCTGCCGATAATGGTGATGACGGTCGCAGGACTACAAGTTCTAGGGGGGGGGGGGGGGGGGCGGGGTGAAGAGCAGATCGTACCAGGTGTTGTCCTTCCACTTACCAACGAGCACACGCACACGCTCAAGTACAGAGAGAAGAGAGAAGAAGAAAAACACCAAACGAACAACAACGCCCCTCAGCACAGGAGCAGCGGGAGCGATGTGCCTCACGAAGCGAGTCCTGGGTTTTCTCTCTCTTTCGTGTTTGCCGTCGGCGTTGTTGCGATGCGGTGTGGGTAAGCGAAGAACGTAGATGGGGAGAACGGGGGGAAGGAAAGTGAAGGGGTAAAGGCGCGACCATAGCTTTCATACGGACTCGCACAACGGGAGGAAGTGGAAGGAAAGCGAGAAGGCAATGAACGCAGAAGCCAAAGGCACACACCCCATTTCATCTTAGACATCGCCACCCCAGTTCTGCAGAATGAGCTAAACGGGCTGAGTGAATGTAGGGCCAGACCAGCACCGCCAAAACTCCCGCCGGCAATGATGGATCGCACCTCTTTGCGCAGCCGCTTTTGCCTTTCCGAAGCCCGCTGCTTCCATTCGCTCAAGGAGAGAAGGAGCGATGTGGTCATGAGAAGGGGGGAGGGGGGAAGAGAGGGCAGGCATGCACAGTCGACATGAAAACAGTCAGAGAAGCGCGTGTCGCACAAGAGGCAAATGTACACGCTTGCCTCTTGTATTTGCTCGTGCAGGTTTGTATGGGACATTTGCTCTGTACTTATCCGGCCTTGCCGGCTCGCCTTTCGCCGTCTTCTACCGTCAAGGGAAGTCAATGTCCCAGAACTGACGAGGTGTGTTCTGCGAGAGAGGCGGCGAAAGGGACGGCGATATGTCATCGCGCTCGGCGTTGGCTCCGCTGCCGCGCGGAGGGGTCTGCAAAGACACAGACAGCAGTGGCCTACACGCTGCGCGCACAGCACTGAACACCTGCTCTGCCTGCGCAACGCCCTCCATCCGTTGCTCGCGGGTTCGCACGTAGCCACAGGAAGCGTGTTCCCCCTCGAGCACTGTGTGTTGATGACCGTCACTCTCGGCGCGGCGTGCCGGCGCCGAGCTTGAATGCTGGCCACTATCGGCTTCTTCGCACATCAATCGGTTCAACACAGCTGCAGTGCTCAACGACACATCGGCGCTGAGAGATGGCAAGCCCGCCATCGGCACCGCTGCAAGAGGCTCATCAGCTACGTCGATACGCCCCCACTCGTCCACTTCTCCCCGCGTCCGCTTACGCGCGCCACAGTGTATCGGCCGACCTTCTGCCCGAGCCACATTCGCCTTACGTGTCGCACCAGTGCCCTTCCCGCCACGATGCGTGCGACGCGCTGGGGTGCGCTTTGAAAGGAGCGACCGCGAGGATGGGGGTGGAAGGGCTGTGATTGTGGCGAGTATGTCTGTGGCAGTCACCACACCAGTCGGCGTCGATGACAGCAGTGAAGTGTGCGCTGCGCTCACCGTTTGCAGCACCCCTTCTCGGCTTGTGTCCACCATAGGCGTCTCCCATTGTGGCACTCTCGGTGGCTCACTACCCGCCTCGTCATAGCCGCCGCCTAATGCAAGACGACGAAGAGAGGCCGCTGGAACGGTTGAGCCGCACGTTATGGGAAAAGCGGAAGCCTCATGGGCGCCCGTATAGGCACGACCACTGTTGCCCATGGCAGGGAGGCGGGATGGAACGTCGATATCGCTCTCAATACGACGATGCGTCTTGGCAGTCGGCGGTGTAGGAAAGTACATCCCCTCCTCGTCCGCGTCGCCAAGGGTGGAGGTGGGTGTGGCGCTAAGTGGCTGAGAAAGTTGGTGCGGTGACGACCTCAAAGTCGGCAGTGGCGGAGGCGATGTAGGGGTGTCCTGAGCGAGATGTCCACCCAGAGCAACCTGGCTGCTGTCCTCCCATGCATTAACCGTGGCGACTCGGTGAGCTGCAAGTGGAGAGATGCATGGATACAAGGGGCTGCAAGGTTTAACCATCACGACATATGGCGACGGTCCGCGTGTCGAGGTCGCCGCAGAGCCAGCCGATGTGATGGGTGTGGGGGATGCTAGCGCAGTCCCATTTACCTTCTCACCGCTGTGGTCGTCCTCCTCCACCCTTATCTCGGCCCGCTCCTCGTCGGCAGCCAACTCAGCGGACGAGCCTTCAACCCACACCGGTGAGAACTTTGGCAACACCATCGCCATCGCCGTGGAACTCTCGCCCTTCCCTACAAGCCCACCCGATGACCCATAGACGTGAGATGGTGTCAGCGGCGAGTGGGATACTCCTGTGCCCCATGATGCACTCCCGCTCCCCATGCCAGTTCCTGCCGCCGACACCTCTGGGTCACAAAGAACCCCCGTGGCGCGCCACCTGCGTGCGCTCACGGATCGCCGTGGCGGGGACAGAATGCAGTGCCGCGGCTCGCTGAAGAAACCTGAGTGTCGATGCACCTCCACAGCATTGCTATCCCGTGCAACTGGCTGGGTGGAAGTTCCAGCCTCACCCTCAGCGACGCCGGGTAATGCAGTTGGCGTGCCTGCGCGGCAGATGACCGCTCTAGTGACCCGAGGCCCGAGCGCACAAAGGATCGCGTCGCACTGCTCAACGGACTGAGGATCCTGCAGTGTCCCAGTACTTGGAGAGCATGCGTTGCTAGCGGCGATATCACACGCGCTGTCAATGCTGCCATCCTCTGACTTACACAAGTACTGTGCAAGAGTGTCGTGCAGAGCAGTGTATTGCTCTCTTGCAGCTGCGGAGAGGCCTGCAGGTGGCATAGAAACGCACCGCATCACGAGACACGTCTCTGCTTGTATGTGCGTCGCCCCGTTAATCCCAGCCGCAGAGGGACACGCAATCAGGACCGGCAGTGAAGCTCGAAATGCACCCTCATTGGACAGCGCCTTGACGTCCTCAGTGTCGCAGCCCCCGTGCGCCGCCGTCGTCACCACACCCGCACCACCCGCAGCGTTAGATGCGGATATGACACTCACTAAGGTCTCCGTAAGCCGTCGCAAGCGAACCAACACGCTTAGCTCTGCCTCTTGCGCTGTCCGCAGTCGCGTCTCCGTGGCGCGCACATCCGGCAGTGCGCTCACAGTAGACAGCAGAGCTGCCGCAGATGCGTTGCTCACGTGAGTCCTATCAGCGACAGCGTCGTGTTGGAGTCCAGCAGCACCGTTGCTTGGTACACTCGGCACCGGCGAGAGGGTCTCTGAGACAAGCATGGGACACTGTGCAGTGAAGCTGCTGGTGCCGTGCGAGAGAAGAGAAATTGACCTCTGTACCTCCGCAGAGGTCGAAACATTGCCGGTGTCCTCGTTGGGACGCGGCATGTGTGCGCAGAGAACAGGGGAGAGAAATATGAGAAACGCAAGGAAAGAAACGATCGGCGTTTGGATTTGTGTGGTCGTCTTTTCCCCCGCGCCGCTGTCTCTCCTCGAAGACCCCTCCGCATCACCGCCCCGTGCCGCTGACACCACCACCACAGATGCAACCAAGGGAAAGGGAGGAGGGCAGGCGTGCGTCTGGCACCGGGGAAGACCGCCTCACTCAGTGGGCGAAGAATGCATCCAAAAACCTTAAGTGAAGTAAAGGCGGGGAATCACCAAGTGGCAGGCACACACGATGTGTGACCAGGAGAGGAGTAATACAAGAGCGGGCAGCATGGCAGAGACCCAAGGTTGGTGCGGGAGAAGCCGGGAGAAGCCGAGAGAGAAAAAGGGGGGAGGAATCATTATGGCATGCAGCAGCCTGTGCCAGCACCGCCTGGCACAGAACTAGAAAAGGAGTAGCACATAACCTGCGCGAGAGACGCTGATATTGCAGGCCTCTAATTCTGAAGCCCGACAATGCCAAGCAACTGGAGATGTATGTCGCCGGAGAGCATTGCATAGAATGCACGAAGAGAGAGAAGATGAAGTCGCCTCATGGCTCTTTCTTCTCCCTCCCTTCCCCGCTCCTGGAGTCTCTGGCGCAAAGCGATGCAACAAGAGGAGGCGGTGTGCAAATGGGAGGGGGGGGGGCGTGAGACGTTTTCGCACCCGGGCGGCAATGGCTGAAGACGATGCCAGCGCGTTGCATGCGTCCTCTGTGATAGTGGTGGTTCGAGAGAGGTGAAATAACGTCGAAATGAGAAACCCCCAAAGGCGGCAGGGGAGGAGCTGGCGAGCACCACAGGGGGAGGAGGGAGGAGGGAGCGCAGAAGAGCGGGGGAGAGGCCGACATGTGAAAAATGCGCCGATGCTCAGACACAGGCACAGGCGGTATTCGTCAAAGGCGAAGGAGGGGAGACGGCCACATCGGTTTGACGGCGGCGGCAATAAAAAGAGAATGCGCGCAGATGAGGGGAAGAGAGAGAGTGATCAATGCGGCTACAGCTGCATCCGTGCGGCTGTAGCCTCCACCAGCTGCCGCCTCCCCTCTCCTTCCACAGCCTCAACCACTGCTGGCTCTCGGTCCACTTTTACAGCACGCCATTCTGTGCGCCGCGCCTATCGCCGTGTGCTTGTCATTGTCAGCATTTTAGAAGCACAGTGGAAAAAGAAAAGTGAGTTCGCCTGGTCGTTCCTCCCGCCATCCTCACGCTCGCTTGGCCCCAGCCTTGCTAGATTCGCACGGCGTACACGCGCTTGGGGTACTTGTGCGCCTGGCGCAGCTGGTGTAACGTCTTGCGGTTTTTCTCGTTGTCCTTCAGCGCAAGGCGGCGGCGGTGTGTCAGCTTGGCGCGCAGCACCTTCGGCATCTTGCTGCGCATCTTGCCGTCCGAGTAGAACTTCTTCAGGTTTCGGCGCTCGTTCTGGTTCAGCACCGTCAGGATGCGCGCAATGCTCTTGCGGATCGGGCGGATGCGGCCCAGGCGGGCCTCGGCGCCGCCCGTCTGCTGCACCACGCGCAGCTGCGACAGCTCCTTCTTGTACTCCGTCAGCTTCTTGAGAAGATCATCCTTGCTCTTCTCGCGCAGGTCCTTAATCTTCATGTGGTGAGACATGGCGCCGAGTAGGGGTAACTCTTTGTGCGAGAAAAGCGCGAATAGCGTCGGGCAAACGGAAGCGACAGTGAGAGAGATTAGGATTGCCATGACGATGGCGCAGCGTAGTGAAGTAGTGACGAAAAGCGCCAGTGGTGCGATTGCCGGCGTGAGGCAGACATTCCGCGCAGTCCGCGATAATAAGACAGGCACGAGCAGAGAGAGGGAAAGGAGGGATGAAAGAAACGGTGAGAAGAGAGTCATGGAGAGAACAGGGGGTGATGCTCCTAGTTTGAACAATCAAGGTTGGCATCAAGTTGACATGAGTCTCCAGATGCAGGGGATTACGCTCAAACACAAGTGCAGCTGCCGTACCCCATGTCCACAGCAACGACCCCAACGCATACCCAGCATAATCTCTTGTCTATCGAGTCAGCTCGTGGGCTGGAGGGGGCAACTACCGGCCACGTAGTCACGCCTCTTGATCTCCGCCATAGGGGGAGACTCACGAAAAAGGCTCGAGTGGAAGCGACAACGCAACGCGCAGCCTCTGATACACACACGTGCAGCGAGAGAGAGGGGGGCGGAGATACAAACTCCACCACCACCACCCCTCCCAAAAAAAAACTCTCCACAGTGGCAAAGGGCACGTCGCGTGCGTGCGTGCACGCGTGGAGAATAGAGGAGCGCCTGCGAGGCCGTGGAACAGTCGCTGGCGTCCACCCACTGCTGCATGGGCCTTGAGGTTGCTGGTGCATTTTATTGTTGTTGTTCGCTTCGGGTGATAGGGGAAAGAAATGGTAAAGAACAAAGGAAAAAGGACAGGGAAGCCGTGGAGAGAAAGAAATGGCCAATGGGGGCAGGGAAGCAACAACGGGCAGGGCGCTGTCACTGCCCCCGTAGGTGGGGTCAGCGATGCTGCAGCCATCCCGCCGAGGCCACGAAAACCACTGAAGAGTTCTCAAAAGGGCTCGCGTAGAAGTGTCGAGCGGGCTCATGACGCAAGCAGGAGAAGGTGGAAGAAAGGGGGGATCAGTAGGGAGGGCGTTAGCAGAGGTAGAGCGTGGAGAGTACAGAGGAGAAAGAGGAGAGAGGGGGGAAGAGAGAAGTGAGTCGGCGGCACCACACCTTCAGTGGCAAGACGCTCACTTTGACTCCCCCCTCGCCCCCTACTCTTTTTTCCATCCTCTTTCGCACGTCAAACAAAACAAGCCGGGCCAGCCTCGTCCCTCGGCCCCTTTACTAACCAATGGAGGAGTGCGCTAACGATCACCCGCTATTGCACCCATCACCGTTGCTGTGCTTTGGTACGCCGCACACACACACATAGGGCTAAAAAGAGACGGTCTCGCTTGGCCCCAGCCTTGCTAGATTCGCACGGCGTACACGCGCTTGGGGTACTTGTGCGCCTGGCGCAGCTGGTGTAACGTCTTGCGGTTTTTCTCGTTGTCCTTCAGCGCAAGGCGGCGGCGGTGTGTCAGCTTGGCGCGCAGCACCTTCGGCATCTTGCTGCGCATCTTGCCGTCCGAGTAGAACTTCTTCAGGTTTCGGCGCTCGTTCTGGTTCAGCACCGTCAGGATGCGCGCAATGCTCTTGCGGATCGGGCGGATGCGGCCCAGGCGGGCCTCGGCGCCGCCCGTCTGCTGCACCACGCGCAGCTGCGACAGCTCCTTCTTGTACTCCGTCAGCTTCTTGAGAAGATCATCCTTGCTCTTCTCGCGCAGGTCCTTAATCTTCATGTGGTGAGACATGGCTCCAAGTGAGGCACGCGCCTAGATTTGAGGAAGGAGAAGCAAAAGAAACTGAGGTGAATTCCCTGCTGTAGCGTCATGAGACGAAAGGAGGAAGTGGTGGTAGTAGTGGAAAGGAGAGGTTGGCGCAGCCGTAGGAACGCGCGAGTGCGCGCACACGCACAGACATGCGCACAGAGATACAAGTGGACGCGCATGCGTTGTGGTGTTAGGGGTCAATGGAGGGTGTGAAAGGAGGAGTAGGGAGGGGATAGAGAGTGGAGAAAAATAGCCGGTGAGAAAGGCAAGTTGGGAGAGAGAGAGGAAAGTACATGCAACACACGAAACAAAGAGGTCATATGGGGAGAGGGAAGGAGGGGTATTGAGCCGCCAACGTGGGGATTGCTCCACACGCACAGGCACATACATACATACACGCAGACGAATAACGAAAGGGAAAGAGGGCACGAGGGGGGGGGGACGGGTTGATTTCCCTCACGTTGAAGGCGGCGAGGGGGTGCACGTCCGTGTCCCCCTGCAGTGCTGCCTTAGACAACAAGTCATCTGTGGCGGTCGCGGCGTTGCCGCCAACAGCGCTCGCGTTTCTCCACATTTCGTTTGAGTTCCTGGGACGTTCATCACACGTGAGACATGCAGCTAACACATGGACAAAAAAGAGAGAGAACAGTGATGCATCACAGCGCTGGAACAAGCGGGGGTGGGAAGGCGAAGAGAGAGACCAGCGAGGAAGGAGAGAAGAAATTGTGCCTTGGTACGTGTAAGGGCGTCTTGCAAAAGACAACGGGGAGAGCGAGCCACGACGGCACGCATACTGCACGGGTAGGCGCTTATGTACATCGAGACGAGGGAAAGGAGAAAAAAAGCCTAGCAAAAAGCAAAGACGCATACATCTACACGACAAGACGCCAACCGATGGACGCACGCGCACCAGTCGTGTCCTCAGCAGCACTACGACATGCACTACTTCTGCCATCACCCGTAGCAACGACAAGACCAAAAGTGGATGGAGCAGATGCGGCTGGGGAAAGGACGAGCATTACGTGAACTAAAAAAGTGAGAGCGCAAGAGTGGGGGTAAGAGAAGACATCACAACAGCGCAAATGAGGCTGCTGAGTAGGCCACATCCTCGCATGACTCACAGATTTGTCACACCAAACTGCACAGCAACAGCAGCGATCGAGTTAGCCTGGGTGACGTAGACCTTGTCGCACCCTGGCACCAGTGAGGAGGGCGCTAGCGACACAACCGCCGATCCGCCACGCACACAGCCCATCGTGGTGTACGGCAGGTTTGAGAATTGCTCACGAGAGCGATGGTACGGCGTCTTGGTGAGCGGCTGCAGTTGCGCCAGGTGCGCCTCCACCGACTTTCGCAGCGCCGTGATTTGCTCATCGCGCTTCTTCTCCTGTGCCGCGAAGAACGCCTCAAGAGCCGCGCGCTGCTCCTCCGTCAGTTTCTTCCACGAAGTCGGTCGACGAGGCGCCAAGTTATCCCTGGTGAAGGTTAATGCCATACCCTCGACACCGTTCTCCTCTCCGTCTGCGGCCTCACTGGTGTACCCCAGCTTCTCTGCCTCCTCCATGTTCGACTCCTCGTCCTCCTCAACCTCGTCCTCCTCAACTTCTTCCTCGAGCTCCTCCTCGAGCTCCTCCTCCTCCTCCTCCTCGTAGTCCTCCTTGTCAGAGCGGTCCTCAGCCGCGGCAGCCGCAGCGGCGCGTCGGGCCGCACGGCGTTCCTCGACCTCCTTTTTCTTGGCAGCCCTCTCCTTTGCTCGTTGAACTTTACACGCCTTCGCTGCCGCTTTCAGCTCCTTCGCCTCCATCGCCTTCATCGCGGCCGCGGCTGCCCTGGTGTACACCTTCACCCCGTCCTTCAGCGTCCGCTGCACACTGCGTACTGCCTTCTGGACCTTCTGAAAGTTGTGTGCCGTGTGCTGGCACACCTCTTTCACGAGCAGGCGGTCCTTGAGGCCGTACACGTAGCCCTGCGCCGCGCCAATGAAGGCCAGCGATGACGCGCTACCTCTACCGTCACTCATGCCAGGTGACGCACCTGAGCACGAGAAAGGCCGGTGCGGCAACTCCACCGTGCCGAGGGCGCTATGGAATGGGACGGTGCGCCGCTCCGGCGCCTTCAGGGCAGACTTCCATGCCGTCCCCGCAGCCTGCTGCTGAAGGAAATGCAACTTGGCGTTGTAGACCTGAGATTCTGGCTCTCTGGTTGTGGCCGTCGGCGAGGTGGAGGCATCTGTAGCGACATCTTCCCCTGAGGCATTCGTGGCGGCTGCGATAACAGCGGCACCATCGGTGCTGCTCCCGGAAGCGGGCGCTATTCCCACTGTTTCCTCCGACACTTCCTCGGCTACCAACTTAGCCGGCTCTATGTCTTGAAAGCTAATGCAGACGCTGCGACGCTGTGGACTGGCGCCATCCTCTGAGTTGTGACGCTGCTGCTGCTGCTGCTCTCGTTCCATCAAGTCCGCCTCCGCGGCGGCCTCCTGCAGATCCGGCAGCAGCCACACCTTCAGTGTAGAATCCTCGGAGCACGACACGAGGCAACACGCACTGCCGCCGTCCTCGTCCGCGTCCGCGTAGACGAGCACATCCTTCGTTTCCGATGCCGGCGGTAGCGCGGTGGAGGAGCCGAACAAGGCGGGATCGGCAGGGGCGCGCTTTGAACGTACCACCGGGATGCTGGACGGAACCGGTACGACAAAGAGTGAAGTGATAGCGCCTGTGTGCCCACGCAGCTCACAGACTGGACGACCAAACTCCATATCCCATACGTAGATGAGTCCGTCCGTGCCGCCAGTGATGACGGAGCCGCTGTTATTCCAATCGACTGCGATCGTCGTGAGGGCGCCGCCGTTGTGCGCTGGCCAGGTAGAGCGGCGATCGCCATCCATCAACGTGAGAGAGCCGTTCACACCACCAAGGAAAAGCCGCTGTTGGCCGGCTGCAACCCCGTCGTTGCCATCCTGGACCATGGTACATACTGCAAAGGGGAAAGTGCTGCTCTTCACAAGTACCGCCCGCACCCTAAGCCCACCGGTGGACGGCAATGACAAGGCACCCTCGACCTCCTCCAGCATCCACTGTTTCACGGTGCCGTCTAAGGAGCACGTGTACAGCTCAGCGGGCGAGAGAGCTACGATAGCCGTGACCGCATTGCGATGCGCATAGAAAGACACAGTCGGAATCCCGAGCTCGGCATCCTGTATGGCGTCATACCGCTCCACTGTGCCGTCCTCACGACCAACAAAAAGAGGCACAAGTCCGCCACCGGACTCCTCGGCGTCGTTGGTGTACGCCGCCAAGCAGCGGATCGTCACGCGAGAGGGCATGCGCGAGAGGGCCAAGTGGGAGAGAGAAAGAGAGAGGTGTACTTGCTTGTGTGCACGGGTGTATTGTGTGAGTCGCCGGGAGGGTATGAAGGACAAGAGGCCGGAAACACGCGAGGAGGTTGGCCGATGTGGCTCTTCACACGTGTGCCAGCGCTAACGTGAGGCTCACTTCTTCTGGGAGGCCTTTGCTTGCCGAAGGAGCTGCAGTGATGTCGCGTGCGTAACGTTTCTTTTAGATGGACCGCCTGCCTTCCGTGGCCACCAGACATATACTCGCACACCTCGTTCTGCTGTTTCCGCGAGGGATGCATTCACAGTCGCTTGTTTGAGCCGCAGTGGGGGGGTGCGGTAAGGTAGAGAATGGTGGAGGCGTGTGTGAGGACACGCATAGGGGGAGAGGCAAGTCAGGAGAACAGGAACGATGCGGTAGTAGAGGAAAGGGGGGGAAGGGATGTGGTGTAGCAGCAAAGGGGGGAGAAGGGTAAGTGCGTGCGTATGTCTCGGTTGCTGCTGCTCATTTTGTCGAGTTGACACGAGTACACAGGGGCAGCGCGGCAGGAACCTCGAGCAGATGAGTTACTCCCTTCACACTGTCCACCTCCTTGTCCTGATCTCCTCTGCACCTTTCAGTGATAACAACAAAGGAGCGAGAAAGAGAGAGATGAGAGAGATGAGAGAAAGACTAGAATGCACTTGCCACGCACCACTTTGCCCTGTCTTCTCCCCACCACCCGACCTCACCGCTTCTGCCCCCACAGCGCCCCCGTATCAACCAGCCTAAGGGCCCCTTCACACCGTATCAGTTCACTTTTTCAGTTTGTTTTGCGTTGTCTTTCGTCTTGTCTTTGGGTCTCGTGAGTCGTTACCCCCCCCCCCGCTGTCGCTCTCTACAGGCACGCACATATCGAGCATAACGCATACAACAAGGTGTACGCATACGCACATACACACCAGGAGAAGAGCGACACCTAGCCAACGAGGAACTCGGAGTTGAGTTGTGACAACACAACTGAAACGGCGAGGAGATCGAAGACGAAGAGTGGAAAGCGATGAAGGAAAAGAGGAACCTGGATGGCCTCGACCCCGCTCTTCATCTGCCGATACACACACGCACAGACATGAAGAAAGAACGCACGAGCACAGCGCACGTGTGCCAGTGACCGCCACAACAGGCGCACAGCAGTCCCCCAATACGCATACACGTGTGTGCTTCTTTCAGTCGTCATAGCGAATTTTTCGACTCACACGGAACGGCGGCGGACCTCCCTGCTCCTCATTCTGTACCACAGGCGGGTTTATTCGAGTCGGGCGGGACAGCAGCTCCAGCCGCACCTGCAGTGCTGCCCGCTCCTTCCCCGTCAGCGGCCGTGGCTTCAACGTCAGCTCTGTGTACTTGCGCGGATCCGCGTGGTAGTCATACTGAGACACGAGCAGGCGCCGATTGTCGTCGTACTCGGTCGACGCCGAGGGCGGCCGCCACCCTTTCTCTAGTTGCTTGCAGTATTTGGCAACGGTGTCGACCTCAGTGTTGCCGCGGTTGTTGTACTGGGCCGAGGAGGGCGTCCTCGGCGACGACCCCGCAAACGCTCGCGCTGAGGACGCTGGCAGACGCTGGTACTGATAGACCGTCTCCTTCTTGACCTCCTCAGCGTCTTTGTTTGTACCGAAGATACGGCGCAGCTCTTCCGCCCGTGCCCTGCGCACCTTCAGCGGCTCATCGTAGACATGGTGAATGTGATGTGTCATCTCCTTGCTGGAGAGGTAGCGCGGCGTCTCCTCAGTGTCTGGGTACAGCTCCTGCTGCAGCGCAGCCCGGTGCTGCTGTCGGCGCAACAGCTCGCCCTGCACGCAGTTGTGCAGGTACGCCTCCAGCTGCGCGGGGGAGCGGCGAGCTGAGGGGGTCGGTGGGTACGCCTCCTTCATCGCACGCGCCTCCGCCCGCTTCTTGCGCTCCACCCCGCCGTAGTAGAGCCGATTGACGGAGCTGCTCACCATATGTGGGGAGGCGTAGTAGTTGACAAAGGCCGCCGCCTTTTCGTTGCCGCTGTATGGGTTGGGCATTTGACTCACAGTTGATTCGCCTTCAAAGAATTCGGCGACTCCTCAGCGGAATAGAAGACAGAGAAAAGGCCAGAGGAGAAAATGGCAGGTGTCAGACTATTGTATGCAGAGGAGCGCTCTGTGTGGGTGGGTGTGTTTATCTATCTATGTATGTGTGTGGGTACGTGGACGTACAGGCTACGACGGTACCCCCAAGGGGAGAGGGAAGAGGGAAGCAAAGAAAAGGCAAAAAGTACTGTGCGGGTGTTGCTCAACCCTGCACAACAGAGAGGAAGCAGGGGGGAGCAACGAAGCAAATAAGAGCGGAATGGATTCGGGGGGAAGCGGGGAGTACCGGTGAGAAGGAGGAGGAAGACGTGTGCATGTGTTAGGGCGCTCTCTCGGCTTTGGGCTCACCCTGCACCTCGGCTACCAAAAGGATAGAAGCAGCAGGTGTAGTAGCGGTATAGCGACCACACTATCACGACGGAGGCCCAGAGAGTGACAGTGGGGGGAGTGGTGAAGAAGAAAAAGGGGACGAAGAAGAGGTTGAGTCGGCATACGGAGTGGCGCCTGCAAGGGTTGTGCACATGCGCTTCCCCATTGCGTCTGCGGTGCACTTAAACGTGACACAGGCGCACACGACGCCGTGAGGATTGGGGAGAAGGAGCGGAGGAGAGGGGAGGAGAAGTAGGCGTAACGGTAAAAAAGACGTGGAGGGAGATGAGGGAGCTCTATCGCGGTTGATGCTGTCCCCTCCCCCTCCCCTTCTGAAGTCCTGTACTCCTCTGTCAGACGCTAGCACAGCCGTCGAGAAGGGACCACTGAGGTCCACCTCTCTTCACGTGAACAAAGCCAGCGCACACTACAGGCCTCCCCTCCTCGTCCTCTTCCCCCGCTCACCCACCCCTGACCGTTGCTTGCGGCCATGGTGCTTCCTCTTGGTGATGGATTGGGAGGTCGGTTTACTTCTATTAAAAGGGAACAGTGGCTCGCGGTAGACCCGGGAGAGCCAGACAAAAGACGAACACCGCGGCAGGGTTAGAGGAGTGACCACACAGCAGGCAGGCCCGCAGCGCCACACGAGAGCCCAACACAGAAGCGAGCAAAAAGCGAACAACAAACGAGGAGAACAAAATAAGATAATAAACGAGAAACGATCAATCTGTGACTTTGCTCACGCAACCCCCAAGTCTCGCTCGATTACGCCCGGCAACTTTTCTCACCTCCTCCCTCTTTCTGTTTTCCTCCCCCGAGAGGCAGCGCGTACGCAGCGACGCAGGAGCCTAAGTACACGCCCATTCACCCGCATGTCGACAGCCAATATAAAAATAAAGAGGGTGGCTGGGGCTGTGTCCCTCACTCTTGTCCCCCTCTCGCTCCTTCTGTCGCAGCAGGCATTGACGCACCTCGCAGCGCTTGATAAGGCACGCCACGGAGTACGTTAGAGCACCCCAAATCGAACAAGAGAAGAAAGGGGAGAGACAGGGGAGCAAGAAGGGAGAAGAAACAGAGAGGGGGACGGGTGGGTGGATGTCGAGGGATGCAAAACAGAAAGAGAGGGGTAACGAGGGCGATAAAAACAAAACCTACCCTACGAAGGAGGGAGAGAGAGAGAGACGGAGTTAACAACAGATCAGCCCACTGACATGCCTTTCATGCGCGCGTTGAGCGCCGTCCAGTTCCTCGAGCACCTATAAGCCAAGTAACACCATCGGCAGCAAGACTAAAGCGTTGCAACTGGCCCTCTCAATATTGTGCTAACCATCACGGTTCCTCGAGCGATGCCCCATAATTCGAATAAACGCGAAAACCCCAGTTGCAGTGGGGAAATGCTCTCCAGAAGGGCCTTGAGCGAGGCAGGGTCCTGCTCTCCCACCTCTAACGTTGGCATCGACTCTAGCGATCCCTGTGCGACAGCGCTCATCATACCGCCGACGGACTGCGACAGCGACGGCGTCAGCGGCACAAGCACCGGCAGCATGCGAGCCGCCTGCGCCGGCGAGCTGATGTGCAGCCGCGTGTACATGAAGCGCGGGATGGCCGTGCTGCCAAAAACACGGCGTCCAAGCATCTTCTCGATCACTTCCGTAGGGAAAAAAGGAAAGATATGGCGAATGATGACGGTGGCTCCTGCACTCGCGCTTGACGGAGTGGAGTAGGAGGGGTTGGGTGGAGATGAAATGACTGTGTGGCTGAAGTAGTTATCCTTGATAATGTCGGTTGAGCCCCTCAATCAAGTGAGTGCACACATACACACACATACGGGCAAGTGCTGAGGTAAGTTAATGATGGTTGAAGTGAATGACTCACGCAGATGCTTCGCGACCGCCCATTAAAAATCAGAGAAAATGAGAAGGAAAGGAGAAGGCGCTGCCGGAATAAGGAGAAAGAGGGGCCTTTATGCACGCACCCACGCACCGAGTGAGCTGCATGGGTGCGTGCATTCGGAGAGGAAGAGGGGAAAGCAGGGAGAATAGAGATGGGGTTGCAGCTCTGTGAAGACGCAGGCAGACGCCAATACACAGGCACATGACGGAAGTGTCACACGATGAGTGAAAGAAGAGAGTTCTACCTTACCGGTGGCTCGCATCTCTCAGTGCATCTTATCCTCCCCCCCCCCCCCCCTCGAGCAAGAAGGTCGTGGTGGCGGAAAAAAAAAAAGGCGGGGAAGGGGAAGGGGTCTGACGGAGTGGGCTCAGCAGTGGCCCTCTCGCTCTCTCAGTCCTCTCGCCTTCTTCGTCTCCGCACCCTGAGTAGGATGAAAGAGAGACCAACACACAGCGCAGCAACTATTTTTTATGATGGCGCATCGAGAGGCAACGATAGCGCCCGTACTAGTAGGACGGGTGGTGGGTGGGCCGCAGCAAACAAACAGTGTACAAGGGGAGGGGGAGGGGGGCAGCGAAGACACGCGCAAAAGAAATCAAAGTGCCACTAAGGGAGCTACGGCAAAGGGAGAAAAGACACGCAACACAAACAAATCGACCGCAGTGTGGTAACGACAGTGTCCTGGGGTGCGTCGGTCGCTCCCCAATCCCATGAGCAGATGCCAACAGACATACACACAAAACTGCACTTGTGTACGACGCATGGAAGAGGAGGAGGGGAGCGGTGGGGAGCGGTGGGGAGCGGTGGGGAGCGGTGGGGAGCGGTGGGGAGCAGGGTGCCTTCCTCAAGGAGGGTAAGCGGGAAAGTGTCAAATCGTTAAGTGGATAACCACACAGAGAGAAAGGAGGAGGTGAGACAAGGCACTGTCGACATAACATATGCGTCTCCGCTCACATGCAGAGGACTTTGCCAGACATCTTCCGTAGTCATCACCCCGTCGCTTGTGCACGCATCGATGCATCCTCGTCCGCATCCTTCTCACATGACGATGTCGTCAGAGTGGGCGTCTGAGCTGAAGATGTGATGTTCCAAGATATCCTGCAAGTTCGCCAAGCTCACCTTCTCTGCCAGCTGATTTGCCAGCTGCCCCTCAAGTCGCTGCAGCTCAATCTGCATCTCCTCCTGCATGAGCTGATGGAGGCCGTTGAGCTTGTCGTGCACAGCGCTGACGTCCTCCTTGCGCGTGAGAAGGCTAATCATCGAAGACCATATGTTCTCCAGTCGCTCCTCGAGAAGTGCTCGTGTGTAGTAGGTGGTGTGCATCGAGTCGACTACCTCCGCTACCCAGGCCGCTTTAGCATCGTCAGAGGGTTTCTGCGCACAGTTGCCTGCCTCCAACGACTCAGCCGCTGACACGACGGCAGACCCCTTCACGTTGGCGCGCAGTTCATCAACCTTGGTCTCGATGCTGCTGACGACAGTCTCGAGCTGAAGCGACAAGTCTCGCTGGTGCGCTTGGTGTGCCGATTGTACTCTTTCCAGCTCTCTGCGAAACTCCAACTGTGCCGTCTCTAGTCCGTTAAGGCTATCAACAGTAGCACCAAGCACCTGTGCCATGCCCTCGACACGGTCGCGGCCCTCGAGCACAGTCGATATGTGCTCGTCCAGGGTGCGTTGCACCGCCTCCACAGCAGCCTGCAGTGCCGCTACGCTCTTTGCGTTCGCGTGTGCATCCACCGCAGTCGCGGTCGACTCAGCAGCTGCCTTCAGCGCTTCCTGACAGCGGAGGACGGCTGCAGTCGTGGCAGCCTCAACCAAGGCCGGCTCTGCCTCACGTATCTTTGTGCAGAGCTGTGACGCCACAAAGGCCTGCATGTCCTCCTGCAAGCACTCCAGACCCTGCTGCAGTCGATGCACATCCCGGCAGTGAACATCCCTCTCCGCTTCACTGGCACAGCGGCACGTGTTGCTAGTGAGCTGATGCTGAACTACGTCGAGTCGCTCATGGCATCGTGCCAACTCACCAGTGCAGTATGCCACGGCCGCCGCCGTGGCAGTCGAGTCTGCATTGCCCGCGGATGGGGAGACTTCTTTAGGAAGAGCGGACAATAACTCCGAAGCACACCTCTCTACGGCTAGAAGCCGTGCTTCCACTGCGCGAAACGCCGCCTCCGCTTCATGACGCAACGACTCCTCAACGTCAAGGCGGTGCTGAAGCTCTTTGTAGGCAGCGTGCACCTCTTCTGTGTCGAGCGCATTGGTGGTGGGTGAAGACACGTTGCCCTTCTCAATTTTTCGTGCAGCAGCAACAGCAGCACACTCGCTTCGCACTGCTTCAAGATCGGCGTGCACTGCTTGTAGTATATCTGTCTCCACTCGAGCCACCTGCGCGGAAAGGCGCTCTACCGTTTCCGCCAACTGGGCAACCCCGGCGCTTAGGCTCTTGCAAGACCCATCGGCGCTTGTTTGAGAAGCGGCGCCCTTTTGCGCACATGGTGGCTCTACGGACGGCGCAGCCGCAGTTGGTGCCGCTGCTGCATCACGCTTCCACTTCTCCAGCCACGTGTGCACCTCCGACAGCTGCAGTGCCGTCGAACTTTGGTGGAGGGAAAGAGACTGCTCCGTATGCAACAGGCTCTCCAGCGCCGCCGTCAGATCAGTGCCCAGCTTGAGCGTCATGCGCTGCTGGTCCTGCAGTTGCGCCTCCATCTCGTGAGCGCCGCAGGCAAGCTGGTTGCCCCGCTGGTCAACACCTATCACATGCTCGCCGAGCTCCAGCAGCCGACGCTTGAAGTCCTCAATCGCCTGCTCGACCACGAGAACACGCTGCAGCACGGAATCAGCTGAGGAGAGGCCGCCAGCTTCAGAATCCACGATCCATCGGTCGGCTCGTGCTGGCAGGGTGTGCAGGCTTAGCTCGACCCCTGCCACGCGGCGTTTTACCGCCTCCACCTCAGCCAACGCTGGCGTCACTTCACGCAGTACTGGGTGCGACTGCAGCTGATGCATCACCTCATCTCTCACAATGTGCCGTATCTGATCCATCTGCTGTGACATGATGGCCTGCGTGTACTTGGCACCGCCGTCCACCTTCGCGGTCAGCTCGTTCAGCTGCTGAGACACGCGCTCAAGTACAGGCGGCGATGTGTATGGCTGTAAATTCGGTGACACAGCCGCTGTGATCTTCCCTTCCACATCTTTCATAAAGGTCGACCGCCATGTTTCCCATGCCGCTGGAACCTCCTGGTTGATGCAACTCTCTGGTGTGTTCGCCTGCGCTGGTGAAGCAGCGGGCGCCGGAGAAGGTGCCGCAGCGGCGCCGCACCCCTTCTGCAGCCCGTCCACAGCGACCGAGAGATTATGCACAATTTCGCACAAAGACGTCACTTGCCGTTCCTGCTTTTCACGCTGTTGTGACGTGTAGCCGACAATTGTGCCGATGCGGCCCAGCTCGTTGTGCAGCCAATCATTATCCTCCCCTTGCT
Organism: Leishmania braziliensis MHOM/BR/75/M2904; assembly: GCF_000002845.2. Classification (NCBI taxonomy): domain Eukaryota; phylum Euglenozoa; class Kinetoplastea; order Trypanosomatida; family Trypanosomatidae; genus Leishmania; species Leishmania braziliensis. Next base: position 820,474 of record NC_009318.2, on the reverse strand, counting down.
CCGTCCGCATCGTCTTGATGGAAGTGGAGAGTTGTTGCACTTGAGTCTGAAAGGCCGCCACGGTGTCTGCTACCGAACTCCTGACTATGTCAAGCGATTCCTGAGTCTGCCGCTGCTCCTTCTGATGGTCGCGGCGAGCCACGAAAGTGGAACCAAACTGCTCCACCTCTGTTTCCACACTAGCAAGGCGCACAGAGATATCCTTCATCTGCTTCACGGCACGTTGTGTGACACTTTCGACCTCATCATTAGCAGTCGCCAGCTGCTCTACCAGGCGCCGCTGCTGTTCCTTTACCGCTCGCAACTCCTCTGCCAATTCGCAACAGCGCTGCCGCGTTTCAGCCTGATTCTCTTTGAGAAGACCACCAAGTTCAGCATAGAGAGATTTGACTTCTTCGTGTGATCTGGACTCGCACCCAAGAGAAGTTTCCTCCGCACGCTTCATACGTGTTTCCAGCTCGGTATGCTGCGCAACGCACAGCTTCTCGAGCTTCTCCATTGTATTAAAGCACGATGTTAGGCGATCCTTGTTCGTCTTTTGATCTACCTCCACAATCTGCGATAGCTCCCCGCATATGCCGCGAATTCTGCTACTTTCCTCTTCTTGAGTGCTGGAAGCTTTTCGGAGGACCTCAACGCTCTTCTCCAGACTATTTTGGCGTGCGCTATAAACGTCCAGTTGGTTCTTAAACGCTTTCTGTATGTCTGTGACAGCCGCCAATGCACTTGTGTCGACCAGCGATTCGGTGGGCCTCTGAGCCACAGTGTAAGCATCGATGTGATCCTTGAGCAGCCTCTCCGTCGTTTCCGCCTTTGTGGAAAGCCCTGTGACAAGCCCTTTCAACTCACCAAAGGCACCGACGGTTTTTGTGGAAGAAAGGACTGCCTGTGATAGTCCTTCTACATGTGAAGAAAGGTGCTGCATTTTGGTATCAAATGCATCTGCCTTTTTGCGTAAGTAGTGGATCTGCTCTGTGTGCCGCTTCATAGTGGAGTCGTAGGCAACTCTGGAGGCGTGGTGATTCAGTGACAATATATTACGGGTGTTATCGATTTCTAGATCCGCCTGCTTTTGCATCACTCGACGCAGTAGCAGACTTGTCTCTTTTTGCTCTTGCCGGAGCGATTCCACCACGACCCGGGATGATTGTGCTTCATCATTCAGTTGCTTCATAAACTCACGTACCACAAATGGAATATTCACCCATTCATCAGTGTCATCCAGAAGGACACAGCGACCCTCATAGCCCATCATGTTTCTATGGATAGTGCACGATCTATCGGTCTTCGTCTCCCCTCAGGCGGTCTTCTATTTCTCTTAGCCTTTTGGATAGCAGTGTCTGATCAATTGGGTGTGACGCGCGATAAGCAGCATGAAAAGGAAAAAAAACGATAGGTGCAGTCAGAAACTTGCTTATTGTTTCCTGCTTCGGTTGTGATGAGTTCAGTAGTAGCGGTGGCTCACCGAGTTCACGAAAGGAAAAAAATTGAGAAAGTAACAACAAGAGCATATAGACGCTTGTTTGCAGGTATTGTATACGCCTCCAAAATACAAACGTGAGACAAGGGGAGAGAAGAGGTGCTCATTGTTTGAAAGTCCTCGTCTGTTGGTGAAGCACTCAGAACAAGAACAAAAAAGCCGCGCTTGGTTACAAAGCTGCGGATTCCACTACTAAACGATGCCTCTGAGGGAAAAGGCGGCCCCCTACTCGCATATGTGCTGTGGACCTACAAATAAGAGATGTGTAGCGGGTCGGTAAAGATCAGCTACTTTATTTCTTTGATGGGTATTTGTTTCGGCACGCATTGAAAAGCTGCAAAACGTGAGAAACCTGCAACAGCACGCAAAAAATGCTACGCTGAGACAAAGCAGTATACTCGAGGCACCCGTGATTCCCTCATCACAAACTTTTAGACTCCACGCACACACACACACAGAGACAAAAGAAAAAAAAATGGCACAGGCTGAAGCTTCCTAAATCGCTTGTTTTGGTGTACATCCTGTAGCGGCTAAACAGAATAGCCACTCTCTGTTATCATCCTCATGTGGTACTTCCGAAAATACAGCATGTAGTTCCAAAACTCATGCGGATTAATGGCGTAGTACACTTGATGGTCCCGTACATCAGCAAAATGCACATTCCTAAGAGGTGGGCGCACCCGTGCCATGTCTAGCATGAACTTAAACTTGTAGTACCAGTCCTGCTTCCTTAGCAGCCCAGGCACATACACAAGACTATGGACACCATTGTAATTCTTCACTTTATCCTGTGCTCGATCAAGAGGCCTAAAAGGGGAGCCGTTGCGGCCTAAAATTGCGGTGACGCTAAGGGCCACATCCTTGTGCTCCAGCACCGTTCGCAGTGCAACATACCCACCATTACCTTTGCCGAGAAGATGCACTTTCCCATTCTCGACGCGGAAGTTGTCCGTCACCCAATCGCAGAATCGCGCCACCACCCCTTCCACCGGAACTTGAATATTATGTCGAAGGTTCACAACAGGGGAGAGAATGACCCACCTTTGTTGCACCATCAATTCGTAATGAGTGGGACGCTCGAAGAAGTTGGCGCACACATCCTCAAAGTCGCGTGGAACGCCGCGGTGATCAGGCAACACAACCATGTACGGGTACTCTATATCGGACCTCCAATCTGGCGGCGAGATCATACTGTATGCAATAGGTGACGGATCTTCATCGATGTTGAATGCGCTGTGATCGACGCAATCAGCCTTTCCTTCGATAATCTTTAGGCTTGTCGACATCGGATAGAGCGCGCGAAGCTCAAACTCATTGGGGATAATGTAGTTCTTCGGGAGGCGCCTAAATGATGTTTCGTTCGGGCGGTACTCGATGTCTGGTTGAGGAACTCGAACAATGTGTCTACGTTTTCGGAAGCTCACTTGATCCGGTGTGTTGTCCTTTGTCCGCGAACCAATAAATGGCCCGTCCTGCGAGTGCATGTACTGGAGTTTGTGCAGCTCAATGCACTCAATATCCCTCTTGCTCATCATGCTTACATCGTCTGAATCAATGCTACTATTTTTCAGATGACCTTCGGCTTTCCTCTGGTGCACTGTTTCATTGACAATCTCAGCGGACTGCACCATCTTTTGTTCAGTTTGTGTGTGCGCCACAACTGCGGAGTCTGGTATGCTCGATGTGTGAGTACTTTTACGAGTCGAAAGAGCGCACAAAAGCGCCAGGTGCTGCCCACGACGAAGCATCACTAGCGAATTTGTTTTTTTCATATGCATTCGAGAAATCCTTTCATGCGTCAAAGGAGCGCAGGAATGCGCGCAAATGTATAGAAAAAGGGTATGGTGGTCAATCGAAACTGAAAGAAAAAAGGTCATTATGTAAAAGAACACAAATGCGAACGTGCTGAAATTGGTCCTTGGACCTTCACATTAGCAATACTCTCAGAAAGATGTGCGAGCTAAGCACAGAGAGAGGACACGAATGCCGAGCCTCACTTTGAGTGTAGACTTAAGCAAATTGCACCGTGCCCATTCACTCTACATACCAGAGTCTGCTCTTTGGGGGTTCATTTTTCACTGCACTAACTGAAATACAAAGGGGGCACATTCTTCGAGCTATTCTGGTGCAAGAAGCGATTGCATGCACAAGGAAGCATGTGTGATAGAATGGTAAAAAAAAAAAGAAGCAAAGGTAAAAAGTTGATATAATAATACTGAAAAATGTAACTTACACTACGATCAACCAACTGCAGATAAAAAGAAAAAGCAGGCATTACTGCTTCCAATGTAGCGTATAGAGGTCGTTACGCACGCCTTTCAGAATGGGAATTCGGCTGCGAGTCTCTGAAATGGCGCTCAGGTCCACCTTGTAATCAACGAACCCCTCCTTTTCATCCAGCTCACAGAGGACATTGCCAAGGGGATCTATCACCATGGAGTGACCCCATGCCACGTACTCCGCGGAGGTATCGCGGGCAGGGGAACATAAGAAAACATATTGCTGATTGTCGACAGCGCGAGCACGCCCTGTCAGCTCCCAGTGCGCCGGGCCGGTTACCATGTTGAAGGCACCTGGGTACACAATGAAGGAGGTTCCTTGTTCGGCGTACCTCCACGCCAGGAAGGGATATCGGATGTCGAAGCAAATACCAACGCCGAACTTAGTGTGCTCGTCCAGTGAGATGGCGGTCGCATCATTTCCAGCACTAAGCACCTCGCCCTCGTCGAAACGAACAGCCTCTGTGTTGATGCGGAATAGATGCACCTTGCGGTGCACGTGTTTCAGCGCACCATCCGGTCCAAACGTCATGCTGGAATTAAATAGTCGTCCATCAGCTGATTTTTCCGGGATACTACCGGCAATGATCCAGATGCTGTTCACTTTGGCACAGTGCGACATCGCGTCAAATGTCTCATTGCCTGGCGCAAGAGCTTCAGAGTACCTATCGAAATACTTTGTGCCATACGGACAGTTGAAGCACTCAGGCAAAACAGCCAGCTTGCTGCCCCGCTTCGCAGCTTCAACTATCATCGCGACAGCCTTTCTGATGTTGGCTGCCTTTTCGCGTGTGACAGCCATCTGACAAAGTGTCACGGACAGAACAGACGACATTTGCAGTAATAAAAAATAATTTGATGGGGTGTTTTCTTTTGGGATCGCTGTGCTCGCTTTAGGGAGGGCCGCGGGTGGGGGTGGGGGAGAGTGGTCCGCGTGGGTCCGGAGTGTTTGTTGGTGCCGGGATGCTTGGCGGGCGGGGGGCGCGGGGCCTCCTGCGGCGCCACGCCAGGCCGGGGCGCGCAGGCGCGGCCTGCCCCCTCGCCATCAAGAGGGGTCTCTTAGCCCTAGCGGTGAGCGGCTGCCCCGCCGCGGAGGGGGGGCGCCGGCCACCGCCGCCGCCGACGGGGCCGGGCAAGGAAAGGCACAGAGAGCAAACAAAAGGGCTTACGATTTTCAGTTACCGAACCCGCATTTAACTCCGCCGTCGCCCCGCCACGCGTGGGCAGGAGGAGCAGAAGCAGAGGACAAAAAATGGGTCGCATTGCCGGCGGCCGCCCGCCCCCATCGCCGCGCCCCGCACACGAGCGCCTTTCGCGGCACGAGAAGCAGAGACGCCCCAGCGCCACGGTGACCGTGGCAGTGGCAGCCGGCACGCATGAGGAGAAAGCGCTGGGTAGGCCAGGCGCTGGGTGAAGCAGGTGGGTGCGTTGATTCCTCGCGTTCATGCGACTTTGAAGTAGCGTAGCGTACGGTCGGGACTGCCCAATGTGAACGCGGGTGGGTTGACGGTAGCGTGCTGCACTACACAAGCACACAGACACACAAGATGGTATACACACGGAAGGGGACTTACATGACAGTTTGCCACCCACCGCATCCCAATTCCACACCTCATGATCGTATTCCCTATACACAGGCAAATGCGCGCTTTCGCCTGCGTGTACGTCCACGCGCAGAGACAAGAGCTACATGGCAACTACCTCCCTCCCCCTCCCCGCTGCAACCCTCAAACGTCTCTGCATCACATCCCTGTCAGGCGTACATCACTGCCGAACAACGTCCTGGCCATTAACGAGACAACACGAAAACCAGAGAGCAACTTCTCAACAGAAGGGCAAAGACACTGTGATGGCAAACCAGTCTTGCGACAGTGACCGGGAGAGAGTGAAGGGCGTTATGCACGGCACGACTACGCCTCCCTCTCCCCCCTCTCCCCGCTTCCTCCTCGCCTCGCGTGCTCCAGAGAAACCAACATCACTGTGAGGCAACCGATCACAATAGAGAGTCCACAGCCGCTGCCGCTGACGATGACATGCCACAACGCAGAGGCAAAAAAAAAAAGAAATGAGGAGCGCTGCAGAGAGGAGGGGGAGGCCAGGACGAATGGCGGCACAATGGACGCATCGCTGTCGCTCTTGTTCTGTTGTGTACGCCTTAAACGCTGTCCTTCGACTCGTAGTGATGTGATCCGTCCGCGCCTGCACCGTCTGCGGAGGCGGCCGCCTCGTCTTCTGCGGGTACCGAGGCATCCATGGGCAGGTCTGGCAACACACCGCGATCCTTGAGCAGCCGCTCCACAAACTCGGGCGGGTTCGGCGCATCGTAAAAGGGGTATGCCTTCAGCCTATACGTGGAGGGATCTACCGGGACCTCCGTGCCAATGCTCGGCGGTGGTGGCACGACGGCGTCAAAGGGGACCGCGGCAGCGTCATCGTACTCCATCTGCCAACCTGGTGTGTCGGCGTAGCTGATCTCAACAGGTCGGGTAGTGGACTCGCCATGAAATGTGATGTAGCCATACGCCGTGCCTTTGCTGCCCTCTCGATCAAAATCAATGGCAGCTAAGGTAACGTACTTGTCGTAAGTGCCCTGCCGCCACTCCTCGCGAAAGAACTTCTGCCCACGGCCGTGGAAGCGCGTCTGCGAGGCAAGCTGGAAGATGTTGAAGCCGGTAGACGTGTTGTAGGCGCGCGTTGCCACGGCGGCCTTGAGCACCTCAAGCGGGTCCAGCTGCGCGGAGCGATCGATGTGGTCAAGCTCCACCAGCTGCGTCCCATCCAAGATGAGGTTTTCCTTGTTGTTCAATACAACGCCGGGCACGTAGTCCTTGGCTGCCGTCCAAGGCATTCGTCGACGATGTGCCTCCGGAGAGGGTCGCATACCCTTGCAGCCCAAGGTCATGGAACTTCCCGCGTTCAGCGCATCCCGGGACAACAGCGTCAGCGTGCGGCACCGCATGGCTCAGAAAAGAAGAGGACAACGAAAAAGGCGGCACAGGAGATACGTCTGGCACCGCACACCGGCTCGGGCCGTCTCGCCGCTCTCTGCGGTGCTGTACGGCGGCTTTGCTGTCACTCTCCCTTCCGCTCAGGGGTTACGCCGTCCAGACACGCGAGAAAAGGGAAGACTCGACTTCAAGAGAAAGAGAGCGAAGGCTCAACAGAGACGACCCACAGGTGATGCTGGCGGCACTGAGTCACCCCTGCACGCACTGGAAACACGTATGTGTGTGTTTATGCGCGCCCTAGCAATTTGTACAGAGGCTCACAGGGTGCTGTAAGAGGAAGACAGTTAGGAGGTCAAGAGTGTTGAGGGGGGGGGGGAGAGGTTTGAGATTCGGAGTGAAGAGCATTGTGTCGCTGACTAGGTTGACAAGGGGTACTGTGCGAGAGAGAGAGACGCAACGGCGGAAAGCCCTCTTTCGCTGTGGACGGGGATTGTGAGTACCGTGTTGGGGCAATGTGCATAAGGAGGTGCGTGTCGCTAACAGTTCACCACTCGCTCTGGTCACCGCCACGTACCTACTTTCCTCCACACACACACACACAGTCATCACACCCCTCTTCAGCTTGTTGCCACAGAGCAATCATTCGGCCAAAGCACGTGGACAGCTCCACGCACCACGCATGACATCGGAACGGGACACGAGGGGGAAATGTGATGTGCCGCACCACCGCACAAAACGATCCCCATCCCCCCTTCTTTTCCAGTGGTGTTTCCTCACCCCCACGCCCCAATCCGCATCGTCGTATTCATCCCAAGAGAAACTTCTCAAGCAGACCGACTCATCAGCAGCCTAGTGTATCACACCTGGGTGTCAACCTAATGCGCGCGGTTTTCTTGTCCCCATGCCCGACTGCTGCTGCAGTGTGGATGAAGTTGTTTCCATGAAACATGTGTGCCTCCCACCCACCTGCAGACACCAGCGTTGCGCACGCGCACTCAGAAACTCGGGAGCACCAGAGGAGCGAGAAAACAAAAAGTGGAGCAAACGAAAAGAGGGGAGTGCGATACAACAGCCGACACTCCCCCGAGCGAGGAAGGCAGAAAAGAAAGAGGACAGGCGGAAAAAATGGCCAAGAAAAAAGGCTCGAGTGCGTGAAACGGAGTTGAGAACAAGATAGACACACATACACGCGCGCGCGTTGGCATCCCGGCACCTGACCGTCATGCCACAAACACCGAAGGAGACGCGCGAGTCGCTAAGATTGATTGTTCGTGTGTGCGAAGAGAGCGAAAAGCACGCCATACACGTATCAACCCACACAACCTCACAGATAGCACCAGCAGGTCAAGCAAGCATTCTCACATGGCATAAAGGAAAAGGAAACTCACATCATCAGCACAGGAGTGTGTGGAGGGGAGAGGGGAGATGCAAACGCTTCACAGCGGGCAGCTGTGAAGGTCGAGTGCACACCGAGTGTCGTGTGTGCGTGCACAAGTCAGTCACCTTACCCTCCCTCCGCTTTCCCCTCGACAGAACTCAAGGAAAGGAAAACGGGACTTAATCGTGTACCGCCGTTCTTCAGCGTAGGGAGTCCAGACTAGAGATGAACCTGTCGGGGGTTAGTACTGACGTGCCGCCCACAAACACCTCCACATGCGCGGTCTGCGAGATCTCGTAAGCGGCACGCACTTCGCCGTAGGTCACGCCTCCCAGCACGAACAGGACAATGCGACGTCGTGTCTTTAGCGCAAACTGCCCCTCGTAGCCCAGATCGAGCGTCAGGTTGGTGTCTCCGCCGGCAGGGCCGCCGAAGTTGACCCCCGCGTTGCCGCTGCCAACAGCCCGAAGCGTACGTCGCTGCTGTAGTGCCCCACGAAGGCTGCCACCACCCCCGCCACCGGCACCAGTGTTGAAGACGGGAAAGTCTAACGTGCTGAGTGTGTTTTTCGCAGCGGCATTGAGGACTAAGTACGCCTGATTTCGGTACGGATCCGCCTCTGGGTTGTTCGTGTTGCTGTCGTTCTGGCGAGTCGGGCTTCCCTGTGCGCTGCCGTCTGTCAACCCATTTGCGTGCTGGAGACTCGTGGGGTTCGTGCGCAGAGAGCGGCGCATGAGGGTGCCGAGTAGGTTATTGCCAGTTCCGCCGTTACCGCTGCCGCCGCGGCCGTTGCTCGCCTCACTGACAATGCTCTGCCTTGCCGCGTCTTGCGGCAGCTGGCCTATTCGCGAGATGAACATGGAAAAGGAGTTGCAGCGGTCAATCTGGCTGCTGAGCCCGGTCTCCTGTAGTAACATGAGTTTCCTCGCCTCGGAGAACTCGTGCGTGTTTGTGCCAGCGATCAGCAGCAGGAGGAGACGCGTGCGCACGTCAAGCGGCAGAGAGACGTCTGCTGCCATGCGGCGGACGCTGTCATAGAGCTCCTTGAACGGTCGTCGCCCAGTGGCAACATCCTGCTCCATCTCGCACACCTCTGCCAGCCTCTGCTGCCTGTAGCGGTCCATGATTTTCGAGCACATGTCGATGTGAAGGGAGAGCTTCGCCTGCCGCTCCTGAAACTCCGGCAGGAAACGAATGGCGCTGCCCATGTCAGCAAGTCGGTTTCCAGTCCCGTAGTTGCCTTTCAGCTTTTTCATTCCCGCCACAAGGGTCGGGTTGGCAGCCATCAAGTCCTCTAGCTTCTTCGGGAACTCGGCGAGGCAGAGAGCAAAGAACCTGTGGCGGTACTGGCACCAGTACGGGTCATGTTCGTCTATCGGACAGCTGCGCGTGCTCTCCTGGCCGGAGCGATCCTCAAAGGTGCGCTCGTAAATGCTGTTCTCGAGAAGCATGAGGTCGTTCAGCAGGCACTGATACGTGCGCTCATGTATCACCGGCTCTATCGCATCGAAGGAGCGGTCTACAATGATGAGCAGCGGGGCCTCTGCTGCGTCACCGCTGGCTGCCGTTGCATTGCTGGACATCCGGAACGTGGTCGGGTTAGTGCGCAATGCTTGGGCGGCCTGATCAGCGAAGATGCGCGCTACTTGATGCGCGAGTCGGCTGCTGCCCTGGTACTGCACTGTTGGCACACCGGCACCAATGGTGAAGAAGACGGACACCAGTCGTGTGGCGATCTCGCCGAGGATGTTCTCGTGCCCACCGGAGAACGCCACGTCGGGTGGGAAGAGCCTCTGGATGTCGTCGTGCATGCCGAAGCAGAAGAGCAAGCTTTCCGGGACCACAAAGTCAAGAAGCATGTCCTTCAACGTCTTGATTGCCTGAACAAGGCGCGGCTCCGATGCCAAAAGCTGAATGTTTTTCTCCGACGAAGGCGAGGTGAAGAAGACGTGCGCCTCGCGGTACATGTCCTTCGTCTGCCAGTCATTCATCACCTGACGCACGGACTCCTCGGTGGGTTCGATAAAGTAGATGGCGGCGCTGCTGAGCACTGATTGTCGTGGCAAGCCGAGATCCTCGACAAGAGTCACACCGTGGTCCATCAAGTCGTGCATGCGCACGCATGTGCTCAGGATCTCGGCCGCTTTGTTGTCGCACACCAGAATGTTGTAGTCACCCGCAACGGGGTCAAGCATTTCAGAAAATATGCGCTGCCTCACGCACCCGAGAATGCCGCTACGGGTTTCGGCAGGCCTCTTGCCGCCTGGTGTCCGCTCCTTGGCCTCCGTCAAAATGGGGGACGAGGAGGGGTCGCCGGCGCCGGCGCTCGACGGCGAGGCAGGCGATAACTCGCCACTCGGCACGGCAGCGGCGGCGCTAAGGTAGCGACGGCCGTCAACAGCCTGCGACGGATTGCCACGGAGCATGGCTTCTGTCAGAAACTACAACTCTTCTGTTAGAAACGCAACGAACGAAATAAATCGGCAAAGAAGCGAGCGGGCGGTACCCTGCGCTGGCGTAGAGTATAGGGGATGGAGAGAGGCACGCCGAGGAAGGTAAGAGGGTGGCCAAAGTCAAAAGTGGGCACAAACAAGCACACAAAACACACAAACGCGCGCGCGCGAAAAGCGAAACTAAAGAGACGGCGGAGGAATAGCGCCGCCCAGGTGTTTGGCAGGTCGCCTTGTACAACGGACCTGATGTTCACCAGTATGTGTGGAAGGAGAAGACAAGAGACAGAGAAAGGGGGCAAGTAAGAGGGAGGAAGAGGACGGGAAGGATGCTTACTCTTCATGGACCGAAGTTAAGCACCGCTAGCGTTGCTCACCACTGCACCACAGCACCCCACGCAATGACTCTCTGTCCGTGTGTGTGTGTGTGTGTGTGTGTATGCATAGAGGACAGAGGGAGGGGGAAGGGCGCAACTAAGCTGAAATGGCGATGAGGCCCGCTCTTTGGTCGTGGTGTGGCAGCTCTTTTTCCTTCACCGCTGCCATTCAGGCACCATCAGTCGTCGGCTCACCATCGCAGCAGTGGCCGTGACGACGCCAATATCTCGTCTTTCCCTATAGCGAACTTCGCATCGTTTCTGAGCGAGCTCAATGATGCCGTATTGCACTTTGGCGCACGCACATGACAGAGTTGATCTCAGTGCACCCCAAGCACTGTAGCCCACTGGCGCACGCGGACACGGACACCCACACGCACACACAGACGCCCACGCAGCAAACCAGCAGCACGCACACACTAAAGAGACATAAAAGGGGGAGGCGCAACAACGACGTTCCCGACGACGACGACACCAACAAGAGAAAGACAAAGCGAGTATGTACTGTACATGAAGTTACTGTGTGTGTGTGTGTGGGGGGGGGGGGGGGGGGAGAGAGGGACGGACGGCGGAGGCGACCACCACGTGCTGGGCGCAGCAGACGCAAGCACAGATATGCGCATCATTCGATGCACCGCCTACCCCAGATATACATGAGGCTGATGAACAAAATAAAAGAGACAAGAGGCAATGTCGCCTGTTCATTCACGAAAATGGTGGAGATAAAGGGAGAGGCGCATGCGGGCACACACACACACACACAGACAGGCAAAAGTGACACCTACAAGAACACGCACGCTCGTGAGTAGAGGGGCAGGAGAGGGGTAGCGGAGTTGAGTGAGGCGCGGACATACGCGCTAATCCGTGACCGAAGGTGAGAGAAGAAGAAGTGCAGGTTTACATGAGTGAAGTTGGGGGATGGATGAGAAAGCGAGCGAGAGAGCGACAGTAGGGCTTTCGGTCTTTGAGGAGAAATAAAGCGCGTCAGCGGACACGACACCACAGAACAGAAAATGCGAGAGACGGCACTGGGACGATCTCTCTCCTCCCGGGTGGGTGTGGGTGGGGGTAGAGGTGAACGCTCACGTTCATCTACGGTTTGTGCATATGCACATCCACCCGCATACACATACATGGAGAAACACGGGTGCCTGCCATGCGCCTTGTTCTCTCTCCTCTCCTCAGCTTCTCGCGCTACTCGACCTGGGAGTAGTTGACCGTGTAGTGGCCAGGCCCAGGTGCAGAAGGGAAGAGCTGCAGATACCGCTCCGACTGGACCCGGTGACCGCGGAACTCGTGCGCCTTGGTGATCTGCTTCTCGAAGTCCGGCACCGACTTGACACGCGGGGTCAGGTAGTCTGTTGGATTGTACATCACCAAGGCGCCACAGCCCTCCTCTGCGGTGCGCGAGCGTGCCTGCTGGCGTGACACGGTGCGGCCGATCGACGGCGTGCCCTTCGCGCGTGGCCCAGTCAGCACATAGCCTGGCTCCGCGTTGTACGTGAGGTCGTGCATTGGCAAGAGGTGCATCGGCCTGGCCTGACCCTTGCCGAGGTCAGCCGTGCACCCCGAACGCGGCTTCGTGAGAGTCAGCGAGGGTACGTCGCCGAGCTCTGTGGCGTTCGGCGCGTGCAATGGCTGGTGACCAGGCGCGCGGGGGTGAATCACGATGGCGCGACTACGCCTCTGCGTCCACTCGCACTCCTCGGTTTCTCTAGGTAGCACGTCATTGCCGGCACCGCCGCCCATGTTGCGCATCGCCAGCTCTTCCCGCTTGGCTCGGCCGAGGACCTTACCAAAATCGCGGATGTGCGCCAGCTGCGTTAGGCCACCGATGAAGGGCTGCGGATAGGCTAAATTGCGCTCGACAGAGACGCTTGTATCAACCACGGCCAGCGTACGCGCCGAATCCGCGCTCGGGTCTCTCGCATGCGTGCGGGGCAGAAGCGTTACCGCCCGTTCCTTCGGTCGTGTCGCGCGTAGCGCCTCATCCACGTCCAGCGGTTCGCCGCGGGCGTTAGGAGGCGCTCGACCGTACCAGTGTGAGCTACGTCCAGTCGTCCGATCCATCGCCACTGTCCGTGTCTGGTTCGCCGCGATATCGCCGCACACTTCATACACCGAGCCTGGCACTCCTGAAACAAGCGGCTCCCTGCGGCGCTGCGTGGTAGGGTTGTCAAGCTGCACAAGGCAAGGCACTCGCTTCGTAGTGGAGCGCACATCGGGATATGGCCAGTAGAAGACATCAGGGGCGGCTGTGCCGTGCCCTATCTGCCGCGGCGACTCTGAGACAAACATGGAGCTGCCCTTGATATTCTGGCCGTGCGTGCTGCCGCCACGGTGTGGGGTAGCGTCGGCACCCGTGGAGTACGACCCGTGCAGGTTCACAGTTAAGCAGCAGTCCTCTCGCTGCGTCTGGCCAAAGATAGAGCCGCTATCGTCTGCGTCTTGTCGCGGGTTTGCCTCGTCGTGCTGCTGAGTATCCCTCACGGGAGCCTGTGGCGCCACGTAACCGCCGACGACACGTGGCTCGACGACGGTGTAGCGCACGTGGTACTGGCCGAGGCACGGCTGGCGATGACCGATGTGGCGCCGGCGATGGAGCTCGTTGCCACCCTTCCCACCAGCACTACCGACGGTTCCACTGTGTTGCGCGCCCGTTATAGCCGGACGACCTTGGCAGGTGAAGGGCCACGTGCCCTTGGCGGCGGTGGCCACCGCCGCGGTGCCGTCCACCTGCGGTGGAGACTTAGGGCTGTGCGGCGCCGCCTCCCCGCCTCCATCCACTGCCACTGCAGCCTCATTTACATGCGCCGCCGACATTGAATGTGACGCACGGGCTTGTCTGTAGCGCTGGCGGAGGTGATACGGGAGCGTTTCTTGGTCGACGAGCAGATGCTGCTGAGCTGCCTCGTCGCTTTGCACCGGTTGAACCAACGGAGCTAACTGTAGCAGAAGGTCTGGGTGGGGTGCTGAAACGTCGCGGAGAGCGGTCTGCTGCTCCGCCCTTAGTGCGTCTGTGCGGTAGGCGCGAAAGCTGCTGATAAGTTCGTAGTTGTCTTCAATAAGCCGAGTTGTATTGTAAGTCGGAACTGCACCAATAAGAGTGACGTAGCCGCGGTCGTCACCACCAATCCTCGTGCCGCCAAGGACCTCCGTGCCATCGTCAGCGGCGGCCGTCATAGATGGCGCCATCGTCGGCAGTGCCGGGATGAAAAGCTGCGACTTGTCAGCGGTGCAGCCCATGACCATGCCTGTCGCTGAGAAGGTGGAGGCAGCTAGTGGACGCGGTGCTGTACCTCTCACTGACGCCTCTGGAACACCATCACGCTGATCCCTGCGCGTCCCCGTTGCGCGCAGGTGGATGTCGTCGCACGCGACTTGCATCTCGTGCTGCAGCCGCATCTGGCGCTTTCGCTCACGCCAGTTCATCGTCAGCGCGCTCGGCTCCATCTCCGCTCCGCCAAAGCGCTGGTGCGACAGGTTGTTGTCCAGTGCACGACCGAGAGTACTGTGTGCGCTCTTGGCAGACTTGATCAACGAGCGGAGGAGACTCGAGTCATCTAGAGTGGCCGTGGTGCCGACGCCGTCGGCACGGCGGATGGCGGAGTCAAAGGTGTAGTCCGCCATGGACACAGTGTTCGAGCTTGGCGCACAACCTATGCTATTGCCTGCAGACAACAAAGTGTGGTAGTGAGTAAGCAACGAGGCAGAAACACGGACGAGGGGCAACTGCAAGAGCAAAGCAAAACGAACTGCAGCGGCAGAAGTGAGGGTTGGAGAAGAGAAAGGAGAGAGTCTCTGTGAGGGCTGCAAGGCGAAGAGAGAGGAGTTATAGAAGGAAAGGTGGCATCGAGAGAGAGAGAGCGAGAGCGAGACAGAGAGATCTGACTGTGATGGGGGTGCTGAGGACGTAACAGAGAAAGCAGTTTCCTGTCCTCCGCCCCTCTGCCCCTCCGCCCCTCCCCCCCCCCTGCAAAGTCGCGCGGGAAAACGTGCAATTTTGTTGCGTGCGCGGGTTACTCACGACTGGAACTGCCGCACTTCTTCAGAGCACTCGGTCTCTGATGGGGGAGAGACAGACACACTGAGAGAAAGAGCACAGCTGCAGACAGTCTGGTGCACACACTCTCCTCCTGGCAACAAGAGACCCGTTGCAATGAAAGGCAGCCGCACTGCTAACGTACGCGCAATTTGTCTCCCACCACCACCACCGCCACCGCCACCTCCCCCTTTCACACACTCTCCGAGTAGAAAAGGGAGTAGAAAAGTGAAATGGGTGCGATGTGCGTTGGATTGCGGGGTCTTGCGTGGACCTCTGGGACCACTCATACATAAATTATTACGAATGTAAGCACACACGCACACACACACACACACACACACACACGTGCAAACAGAGAGACAACCCCCGAAAAAAAAAAAAGGAAGGAAAATCGATAGCAAAAAAGGGGGAGGCACACGTGCGCAAGCACTGACGTGAGCTTGTGAACGGTGCTGACCACATGGGAGGAGGGGGAGAGGGAGGGGGAGAGAGCAGGGAAGCGTTGTCGTGCAGTGGAATGAATTCGGAATTGTATGTCCGTCACTGATTCCCCACACAGAGAGAGAGAGAAAGAGAGAGACACACGCAGGCACACGTACAACTGCACTGACTGCCCCCAACTACGTACACATACCAGCACACGAGCGTCACGTACGATTCCTTGAGGTACAGAAGGAGAGCAGAGTTACCAGTATCGAGGGGAAGCAAGAGGAAACGAAACAACATAGATAAAATCGAGGAAGAGGGGGAGGGAGGGAGGCCAAGAGGGGGGGGCGTCGAGGCACACGCACAGAGAGAGAACAGCGAGAAGAACAGTGAAACAGTGGTCCTCTCTGATCACTCTCCTTCACCCCCTCCTCTACCATCCACTCAATTACTTCCCTTACTCTCCCTCTCGTATGCTCTCACGAGTGCAGTTTGCACGATGCATCCGCATTGGCGGCCTTTTGTTATTTACTTCTTCATCACGCACTTTGGACAACACACGCTTGACTAGAAGAGGGAAGCAAGAGTGCGCACGACACGAAGGACGTCGGCAAAGCTGTTGTACATGGGCGCCGGAGCTATGGAGACCATGTCTGGGGAACACATGTCAATTATGACACCTTTGTCGAGCAGCTGACGCTGCAGCAGGGCGGTGTCGTCCGTCTCGGCAGCCCCACCGGCGCCACACTCATACTCTGACACAGCCTCTTGGCATAACTTCAGTTTATTTGGAAGAATGCGGAGCGAGAGCTGGGCGCCGCGCTGGTTCGGGTTTGCTGGTGTCACAACATCGATGCAGCCCGGAGGTATGAGTTCGCTCACAAGCAGCTCCAGGTAGGCTGTAAGCAGCAACGACTTCTGCCGGATCGCCTCCATCCCAACCGACGCCATCAGCTTCAGTGACGGCGCCAGAATCACGTGGCATGCCGCTGATGGAGTGCTAATCTGCAGCGGCGAGGCACCTGGCGCCGGCTCAAATCTGCGGTGCTCCGAGAAGCAACTCTTGATGTCACTGCTCCACAATCCGTTCAGGCACTCGAGCGGGATGGTGCAAGGCGTGTGCTTGTTGTGAACGAAAAGACCGCTGAGGCTGCCAGGGCCACTGTTCAGGTACTTGCATGTGCACCAGTATGCAAAATCGACGTCCCAGTCATGAAGGTGCAGCGGCACGTTGCCTACGGCGTGGGAACAGTCAACGCCGACGATGATCTTCTTGGCGCGCGCCGCCTTCACGATGGCGGGGATGTCGAACCACTGGCCGGTGAGGTATTGCACGGCTGACACAACGAGCACGGCCGTTTCGTCACCGCGCTTCTCTATCACGGAGAGGAACGCCTCCGTCGGGATGACGGTAGCGGGATCGCTCCAGTCCCTAGTGCCTGGTGCCGTGATCTTGATAACGTCTTCGCCGGGGTTCAGTCCGCGCGTCTCGAGTAGCGAGAGGAGGCAGTAGCCGTCGCTCGGAAAACTATGAGGTGCAATCATGAGCTTCCTCTTGCTACCCTGAGTGCGGTAGAAGGCGGTCAGGAGAAGATGTAGGTTCACTGTGAGGGTGTTCATGATGGTCACCTCCGTGTCCTTGGCACCGACGATGGCAGCCATGTCCTTGACGCACATTTGACCAATCTCGGGCCATGGCGTGGGCTGCATGCAGGGCCCACCCACCGCCTGCTCGCGCCACTTTTTGAGGAAGACCTCGACGGAGGCCTCCACATGGATGTGCTGCAGCCCCATGGCGTTCCCGGCACAGTAGGAGAAGGCGGTGCCATCGCGCATCTTAGGAATGTGATACGAGCTGCGGTGCTCACGAAGCGGGTCGACGCTGTCCATGTGCTCCGCAAAGCCGTCCTCCGTCAGGGCCATCCCGGTGGCACTGACGGTGCTCAAGAGCGTCTCTGCCGCTGCGTTGCGCATGGCAGGCTCTGTTTCCTTCGCTTAAAGTGACTCACCCTTCGCTCTTGTGCAGGCGTCTACCTCTCTGCCCTCCTCTTTAAGCGTGCGTGCAAGTATACCCGCTGACGTGCGTGATGTCCGTGGTGGCGGTGGAAATACCAGTCGCGCAGCCTTGACACCCAAGGAGCAAGAAGACGGAGTGCGGTTACTTCGTTGACGCTAAACACAGGCACGGCACAAAGCACGCAACTACAAAAGTGACGTTACACCATACACTCAGCCAAAATGCAGATTTTTGTGAGAGACTCAGAGCGGGAGAGAGAGAGAGAGGGGAGGGGGGCACGAGGATGGAGAGACATGATTGCTACACTGGGGCGTATGCGGTCTGAGCGTGTATAGCCTGTACAACCAAACAAGACGGAGAGACGGGCAGCGGAGGGGGTACTGAGTGCCTTCTTCTGCACTTCCCTCACATCTCTGCTGTCTACTTTGCTGTCTTTGCTGTGTACGCGACTGCCCCGAGAAATGAGCCCATTTATACCGAAGAGAAAGCGCAGCGGACACAAAGACCAAGCCTTGCCTCTTGGCCTAGGGCGGGCGTGTGGGTGTCATGGCCCCTGCCCCACCCCCTTCACCTCTACGGCTGTCGCCCTCCTTCGCACGCCATGAGGCGCGCTTTCCACGACTGCACAAGCCTGCAAAGGGGGAGGAGGAAGGGAGTTTTCGTTGAAGGTAACACACAGGGGAAGGAATCGTCGACCCTCTTCCAATCAACAAGACGGAGAGCCGCTACAAGAGGCTGTGGCACCAGCCCCACTCCCACCTTTCCAGTACCCGCCAGCCTCCAAAGGATGACCACGATACCAGCTGACAGTGCGGTGCAGCCCCTCTCCGAACGAGACCTGCTGCGTCCAACCCAGAGCCGCCAGCTTCTCTTTGTCGCTGCAGTATCGCGCATCATTGTAGGCGCGATCCGCTACGTAGCGCACATAGGAGGCATCGAACTCCGCACGAGAGGCAGCGCGCACTTTGTCGTGGTCAGCACCGGCGATACATGCGACAACTCGCTGTGCCACCTCGTGCACGGACAACTCCTCCTCACCAGCGATGTTGTAGACCTCACCGACAGTGCCGCGCACGAGGATGGTTGACAGTGCTCTGACCACGTCCTCAATGTAGAGAAAGCTGCGCTGATGGTGGCCATCTCCCTGGATTGGCAGCCGCTCCTGACGTAGCGCACATGTGATGAAGCGTGGAATCACCTTCTCAGGATACTGTCCGGGCCCGAACACATTGTTGCTGCGCGAGATGAGCACAGGAAGCCTGAACGAGTGATGATAGGAGGAGACAAGGTGCTCCGCTGCGGCCTTTGTCGCTGCGTATGGATTCGTTGGGCGCAGCACCGTCGATGTCTCGTCGGCTGGTCGCACTGTCGCTGGGGTTTCACCGTACACCTCGTCCGTGCTAATGTGTAAGAAGCGAGTCAGCTGGCCGTACTCCCGCGCGCATTCGAGTAGCGTGTGCGTGCCCACAACGTTCACCTTCGTGAAAAGGAGGCTCT
The DNA here is from genome assembly GCF_000002845.2 of Leishmania braziliensis MHOM/BR/75/M2904. NCBI lineage: Eukaryota > Euglenozoa > Kinetoplastea > Trypanosomatida > Trypanosomatidae > Leishmania > Leishmania braziliensis. The sequence continues at coordinate 801,577 of NC_009318.2, read as the reverse complement.
TGGAGAAGCTGTTTTCAACGTGCGTCTGTGCAGCCATGTGAACAATGACGTCAATACGATGGGTGCGCAGCGCGTCCAGCACGAGAGTCGCATCCAGGATAGAGCCGGGGATAAAATGGTAACGGGATACCGGTGAACCGGCATTGGACGAGGGGCAGGAGGCGGCAGTAGTGCTCTGATCCTCTGACGCTGACGTGTCACCGCCCAAGGTTGCGCGATCGGCATCTCCGGTTGCAGAGAGAGCTCCAAGGACCGCGTCAACGCCCGCACAGTACTCGAGCGTGTCCAGGTTGAAGATGTGCACCGTTGCGGGAGCGTAGACAAGCAGATGGCGGATGAAGGCGCTACCGATAAAGCCACAACCGCCAGTGACAAGTATGCGATGGCCTGGCAAGTGATGGAGAAGGTCGTGCACGTGGGCTTCACCGTGCGCAATCACCAGCGCAGGGTGTTCGCTGAGGTCGGCGGTGGTGATCCTGGGGAGTGGCGCTGTACCAGCCTGGGGAGGCGTGCTCGATGACGGCGCATCAGCGTCAGTAACTGCCGTTTCGTTCGAGTTCATGGAGACTCCTCGACAGGCTTTTCGCAACTGCCGCTGTTGACAGAAAGGTAAGAATGAGATAAGGAAGGGGTAGTCACAATGACGGATGAAGCAGCAGCAGCAGCAGCGAGGTGTGACAGGCAAGTTAATCGAGACTCCCTTTTCGGCTGTACGTCGCTCCTGCCTATGCTTCCTCCCTCTCGCAACGTCTGCCCCCAATGTGGGTAAAGGGAAGGCTGTACTCGCCGAAATCGCTTCCACTACAGAGGCGCAAAGGGAGAAAGAAGAGGTGGTGGGGGTGGGGGTGCGTCTGTGAGGAGGGTGGGCAAGTGAGGGGATAAAGAGAGAAGTCCAGCGTGAGAAGTAAAGTGAGGCAGTCAGCTGAGACTTCGCGTCTTAGAGTATTTGCAGCGGCCCGGCACCGGCATGGAGCCTCCCCCACTACCCCATCCCCCCCCCCCACATCAGACGAGCGAGGAAGGGAATGGGGAGAACGAGGCTGTTTGCTACCACCTCCCGCCTCCGCAGCAGCGGCACGACCGGAAGCAGCGGCCGAATGCTTACCAGAGGTGAGGTTCGATGTGGGCGAAAGAAAGAGAGAGAGACGCAGAGGGAGAGAGAGCTGGTATGATACAGTCATGCCTTCTGCCATGCACACACTCTCTCTTCCCCGCATACATACGCTCACACATGTGCTCCCGTACTTCAATGGTGCGTGACAGAATTGTTTGAGTGTCTTTGGGTGAGAAAAACAAAGCAAAATAGAAAGAAGTGAAACGAAGACGAGCTTAAGCTCTCCGAGAAGTGCCGCGCCCCGCCTCTCATCACGTACACCAGCACATGAATACCCTATAGGAGGCAGCCGCGCATATTCGAGAGAGACGCCACATCAGTTTGCCTAACTCTTAGCCTCTCCCTGGGTACTCTCGCCTCGCGCTCGAACTCGCATCCCCCTGCGTTCCCTACTCACGGACCCTTTTCAGCCGCTTTGGAAGAGAGAAAATGTAGTGACATGGGGAGAGGAGAAGAAGAGTGGCGATTGACACGACTACGCGGATAGGTTGCATTCTCTATTACTGCTTGGTGCCAGCGTTCGTCTTGGCGTGCGAGCGCGCCGTCACGGCGATCTTCTTTACAGACGGGTGGATGGAGCGCTCGATCTTGTCGGCCTTCTTCTTGTCGTTCACGACCAGTGTGTAGAGGTAGCGGCTGCACCGGACCTTGAACTTGGTGGCGCTCGGGTTGCGCTTCACCTTCACACACCGCGCATCCTTGCGGGAGCAGACGGCGAGGAACTCCTTCAGGGTCTTGATCTCACGTGGCATAGTTGAAGAGGGAGAGGCGTCGACGACGGAAAGGAGCTGTACCGAGGTGAAAAGATTGCCAAAGAGAGGCGAAACAATGGGCCAGTGGGTGTTTGCGTGATGACGAAGAAGTTAGCAAGTGAGGAGAGAGGAGCGGTGTGGGGTGGAGGAAGGAGAAGTGTGGTGTCGGTGTCATGGCGAAGGAGAAGGCAGTTGGTTGGCACTTTGGAGACATGATAAAGAAGGGAACAAGTGCGCATATTTCTTCTAGCGCCACAGTCGCTCCCTCCAGATAGAAAGCTGAAGGGGCGAGAGAGGGCAGGAGGGGGGGTGTTGGACACCAACAGCAGCCACAAACGCACACACTCAGAGAGGCGAGAGAGGCATTTGTATGTGGGTGCGTGGAGGGTGAATGTGCATACATGTGCTAACTCTATAGAGCCCAGGAGGTGCGAGGAAGAAGAGTGCAGAAAAGGGGGAGAGCCAAGTCGCTGTAAGTATATAAGATCGGAAGCGAAAAGAGGCATGACGGCACACGCACCCAGACGCACAGAGCCAGGGACGTGTGCCTTCATGCCTCTTTTCTTGTTCGTTTCGCGGTTTCCTGCTGTCCGCTCCGCCCCTCACTCACTATGTATGTCTTGGCTCTCATCGACACCTGTCCCTGACGGACAACCGTGAAAGCGTCCCAGTCGCGCACCAAGCTACTTGACCAGGCCCGCCAGCTCGCGCAGCACCTCTTCGAAGCGGTTCTCCATCATCGCCCCCGCGCCAGCCGCCATGCGGTCCTGCTTGATCGCCTCGCCACGCTTCACAAGTGCTGCTTGCATCGCCGGCAACGTCCAGGTCCCGTTCAGTGAAAAAACACGATCGGTGCCGCGCAGCTGTGGCCGCGTCAGCACGCCAAAGTCGGCGAGGCACTCCACCTGCACAGGAAAGCCGTCAGCCCGCATTGCGGGGAAGTGCAGCTTCGCCATGAGTCGTGTGTACAGCTGGTGCACCTCGTGCATCTTCAGTGACAACGTCGGTACCGCGCGCTGAGCCGTCGTGAGACCCGCTCCTGGCGTGCGAGCTGTGCCGATGCGGCCACTAATACTCGTCGACGCGTAGGTGCGCGCCTCCTGTTTGCGCAAAGTGAGGACAACAATGCAGCTGAGGACGTAAAGTGTCTGCTCTGGTAGGGCGCCAATGTGTTTGTCGATGTCGCTTTCAACTTGATTGGTTTGTAGAACACGGAGGCTCTTAGCCAGCGTCATGACACCGGAGGACGACGTCGACGACGAGTGTGCTGGAGCAGGCGGTGCTTCAGCGGTAAGCAACGCAGAGGGTGCACCCCCGGCGCCACTGAACCGGGTCGAGGAAACGCCGTTGACGGCAGCAGCACCGGACGAAGACCGCGAGGTGCTTGAGACTGCAGTTGTCGCTCGTGTTGCCGCGGCTGCAGATTTACCGACGCTGTACGCCTCAACAGCAGCCTCCAACTTCGAGGATAAGTCGGCCATCGGCGTACTCCTTACGACCACAGTGCTTCGGTTGCCGCGTGCCATCGCCGTGGGCGTGGGCGTCGCCGTGTCAGCAGCAGCGGTAGTCTCGAGCTTCGCCTCAGCCACCTCCTGCCAGGCAACCGAGACAACACGGTGGCACATGGCGATAACCTGCCGGACATCGCCAGAAAACTCAAGGAGCGCTTTGCGCGCGATGTAATCGTACAGGCGCGGTTTGATGTCCACATCGGAGGCGCGCTGGTGCATGTGACCAGTTGCTGATGAGTGCGCTACGGTCTTACGCACCTTTGCGCTTCCTCTAGTGCTCTTCACTCCAGTGAATCGCGACGTGCAGCCGTCTGCGCCGGCGAGCTGCTCGCACCGCTGCAGCTCGGCATTGGCGGCACTGGCGCCAATCTCTCTCAGCCGTGCCTCGCTGTACGGTTGGAATAGCAACGGCTCCAACATCATTTGAGGCACGTGCACGAAGGTGCGCTGGTTTGAAATGAAGATCAGCGCCAGCTGTGCAGGGTGCTGAAAGGCGAGCTCTGCCAGCTGGGTGAGTGTTTTGGCACCGCCGCCACGCAGGTACTCCACCTCGTCGAGCGCAACGACGTGCAGCGCTGGCAGTCTCGCACACCGCACCGAAAGTGCAGGGGTAGAAGCGATGAGTGACCCAGCGCCTGCGTAATGAATGGCGTGGCTCCGGTTCGATGCTGTCTTGCCGATGGACGCAAGCCACTGGAGCAGCAGCTGCGTGGCACTGTCGTTTCGGGTGCATGTTGCCCGGATGCTGTCGCACAGCGCCTCTATCAAAAGTGGACCGCTCACATCGGCGCAGTTCACGTAGTGTCCAAAAAGGGGGTGGGACGGCGAAGCGGCGGCTGCAGAGGACGGTGCCGCCGCACCACTTCTGTCAGCCGAAAACACCTCGGGGTAGCGCATGCTGAAGTAGTCAAGGCTGAACGGCTCTGGTTGGGCGTGCGATACCGCCTCCTGCTCCAGCTCCTGGGTCCGCCGCCGCGCATTTGCGTTCCGCGTCAAGAGTACTGTGGCGTTCCTGTCCAGTTCCGCTGAGCGCCTGTTGTCCCTCTCCCACTCATCCGCGGCGCGACCGCGCTTGACACTACGCACCGGACTGGCAGCTTCCAAAACAGTGGCAGTGGAGTCGATACTGGAGCGACTTGGCCGGCCCGATTCGGGTGAAGACAAGGTCACGTGGGCATCCCTGATCGCAGTGACCGCGGTCAATGACGATGCGGAGGTGAGCGACGTGTCTGGCGACGTGGTCCGCGACAGTGCAGCAACCAGGGAAGTCGAGGACGACGGTGTGAGTCCGTTGGCGTCACTGGAGCTGCCGTCTTCCTCGGCCGGCAGCTGCTGAGACGAGCGTGGTGTTGTGGTAAGTGCGGTTAGTAGTGCTTTTCGAGCACTGCAAGGTGCTTTGACCGTGGCAGAAGCTGCATCATCACCGTTCGCTACACAAGTTCTCCAGCCGCGCTCTTCGAGGGTGCTGTGCTTGACGAGACTGCGTGCTTTGGCATCACACGGCAACACACGTGCCGACATGGCACGCAGCGCACGCTTCACAGTCGAAGTTTTGCCGCACCCACAACCGCCGCACACGAAGAGGGAGGTGTTCGTCTCGTGTAACAGCCGCCGTGAGACGTAGGCGACGACCGACTCGTATTCCGCCTCACGGCCGGCATGGGGGGCTTCTTCCAGCAACGTCTCCGAGTGGAACACCGCATCTGAAACGGGGGTGCGCGGATCAGCTTTTCCACTGGTGCGAGAGGGACGTCGTGCTGGTAATGAGCTAGAGTCTCCACCTGCTCGCCTTGCCGGTGTTGTGGCGACGGCAGAGCTTCGGGGCATTCTCAAAGGATGTTCTGCCCTAGCGAGAGCGGTCGGGGCGAGGAGTGGTAGACGATACTCGAGTGAGCACACAAGAGAAAAGGGGGAGAAAGTGAAATCCAATATGGTGTGCGTGTATGGAGGCGTCTGTTGTGTGTGTGTGTGTGTGTGTGTGGCTGTGCAGTCTATGGATGAGTAAGGGGAATGACTCTGTTTGTTCTACCGCTCCAAAACCCCTGCAAGGAATGCAAGGAGCAGCAAAGAAGCGAGAGTGTGGGTATGAGGGAAAGGATTCGGGAAGAGGAAGGATTTGGGCAACGGAATTGGGGGTAAGTATGTATGCGGATGTGGGTGTGGGTGTATGTGTGGGTGTGGGTGTGTTTGCTTCTCACGTGCGCACGGTTGGTGGTTTTCTTGTTTCACGTGACGACTGTCCGCGCCGGAGACGAAGCGCAGAAACCCCAGGCACCAGAATAAAGGAGAGAGAAAGAGAAGATGAAACGTCTCGCCTATTGCTCAAGCATGCGCATAGAAACGACGACGTCACTGGAGGCAATAAACTCTACCAAGCTATTGTATGGTGGTGGTGGCTAACGTGGGTAATGTGTAGGTCAAAATAAACGAATGCGAGCGGGTGTAAGGGTGGTTGCGCGCTCTTCTCGTTGCAAGTCTGTCTGGGTCTCTATGGTTGTGTGCTTGTGCGTTAGGTCTGAGATGGCGATGGTTGAGAGAGTGAGGAGGGTGGAGGAACAGAAGAGGTAAAGCCAAAAGTAAAAAGGGAGGTGCGGCAGCGGTGACGTGAAGACATCCTCAGTGCGACCGCGCGCCTTTGCGGTGGCTCCTCTGCTTATCGTTGTGCGCTGCGAGACGTGTCGTGATGTAACAGGCCGACTAGAAAAGAGAAGAGGGGAAGGGGTAGGGATGAGCGACAGCGTCCACCCAGGCAGCCGCACACGCCCCTCCCCCCACCCCCGCATTCACAAGAGTGGTAGCGTTGATAGACGGGTAGCTGGACGCCGGCAATCGTCTCTCTCTCTCTTTTGCTGCCTGACGAAGTAAAGAAAATGATGAGAACGAGAGGCCCCCTCACAGGGGCGGAGAGGGGGAAGAGGAGAGCGAGCGAGAGCCACCGCTGATCACACTCGCACACACACGTATACATAGGCAGAGAAAATAGTAGGGAGGAGGGACACGCAGAAGGACGGGGGCTATAGCAGCCGCCGCACAAGTGCATTCTTCACAGGACACTGGCTGATGTCTGTAACTTCCGTCCGTTGTGCCTCCCTTTGCCTGTCACCTTTGCCTCCCTCCCCTCCCCTCCCCCTCTCAGTCTGAAGTTATCCATCCGTAATCCTCTCGTTCCTCGCCAGGCACTGAGATGCCCACACCCCCACGCGCTACGACACGTGCTGCGAACGAAAAGGAAAGCGCGAGCACCGATGCACATCCATCGTCTCCTTTTCCCTGCCCCCCCCCCCGCCTCTCACCTACACTCGCCTAGTACACTGCCACCACATTAAACGCGGAGTAGAAGAGAAGCATCGGGTACAGAACTAGGTAGCGCTGCTCCTCCATCCCTAGCCCCTTCACCACAAGCGTCGTTCCGCACCACGCCGACCACGTCACCATCAGCAGCGTCAGAGGCAGCACACCGCGGAGTCCCATAAGCCACGAACCTACGGTGCACACTCCGGCGAGCAGCACCGTTGGGAGCAGGCCGTAGCCAATCATACTCGCAACAAACTGCAGAGGTACATCGCCGCGAGGCTGCATGAGGGAGAGGAGCATCTTGAAGAAGCCCACGCCGAGCACAAAGAGACCGTAAATCGCGCTGAACTGTATCTTTCCACGCAGCGACAGCAACACCGCTAACGAGAAGGCAAAGAAGATGGGGCCTGCCAGATCGGTGTCCTTCGCTACGTCGACACCTATTGGCTTGAAGGGATTCAGCACCGCACGCGCCTTGTCCAGTATACGCCGTGGAAAGATGCCAAGTTCCTCCAGTAACGGCAGGTCATCGTCGGGGTTGCCAAAGCGCACTTGATACGGTGGGCGCTCAACGATGGAGGCTGCACTGCCAGCACCAATTCTGGTGCCAGGGCCTCCGGCGCTGTCGTCCAGCACTGGTAGAACCTGGGCCATCAGACGCCCCAAAAAACCACTCGCCCCGCGGGCTCCACTGACGCCAGACATACCGGCACCAGTGATGCTCGGGCTGCCCGAGGCATCGTAGGCAACGGGCATGCGCGGGCCGCTCATATTGACAGGGCTCGCCATATATGGGCCGCTGCGCTGCACAAATGCAGCCTCCGGCAGCATTGCCCCACTTGCTGTCCCCTGCTGCAGGTTGCTGGCCGTCGAACATGGCACCGGCACTGCATATGGCTGCGGCTGTTGATACGTATGCCGGCGCTGCGGCCATGAAGACGGCGGCAAGGACTGCACTAAGGCCTCCGATGGAAGAAATGTTTGCTGAGCCAGTGGACGCGGTGAGCCCCTGCCGGCAGTGCTGTTCGTGATCGACCCGCCGCTACCGCCGCCTCCGTATAGCGGGTTTGACGTTGAGCTCCCGGCATCGCTGTTGTAGTCGCTGTTAACGTCAATGCTGTTACCCTGCCCGTGAAAGTAGCCGTACGAGCTCTGGTAGCCGGTTGCGTTGGCCGTGGCGGTGGCACCAGTGTGCTGCGCGGAGCGCCGAACAAGACCGGTGGCACTGGAGAGTGAGGTAGTAGAAGAAGACGGCGGCCGTGGGCCACCGAAGTACGCACCTGCACCGTTGTCACGACCTCCTGTCGGTGCAGACGGAAACTCGGTAGGGTGACCGTATCCCTCGTACCGCCGGTTCGACTGCTGCTGTGCCATTTCAAAGTTGCGCCGTCGTGGTGACGGTGTGTGTGTGGGCGTGGGCGTGCCCTGCGTGTCCTGCGTGCCAGCGGCTCGTTTCTCTGATGCAAAGGAGGAGGGAAGAGGCGAATATGTGCGTCTGCTTCCTCCTCCTCGTGCCTTGCTGGTGTTCGGCCTTGTCGCCAGTCTCCTTCACCGTGCGTGCCAGTGTGCAGTAGGGCGACTGTAATGCAGGAATAATACTCCTTTCCGCGCTAAAGAGAAATGGAAAAGCAGAGTCGAGTAAAAACAACAACACCAAAGATGTGTGTATAGCGCGCTGGTGAGTGTACAGGCAAGTGGTGGGGGTCGGGGTGGAGAAGGGCAGGCAAAGGCGGAGTACAAAACACACGCGGGTGGGAGAAGGAGGGAGAAAGACAGAGAAAGAGAGAGAGATGGGTGAGTGGGATACACGAGCATCCGCGCAGTGCGCTGTACTGATGCATCTGAAGAAAGTGGCTACGCCAGCAACTACCCGTATGAGCCCGACGAGGCAGCACTGGAGACTACATGTGCCCGCACCCTCTTGGGCACACATCGAGCGGGCACTGTGTGGTATCCTGCACTAAGCAGATTGTCACGTAACACGAGAGTCATAGACCTGGTGTAGCTCTGGCGGTCGTCGTTGCATCTCCATATTGACGATACAAGCGTGTGCGCATACTCCTGGGAGGCTCGGAGGCATCGAACGCGCTTTGTTTCTGAGGCCTTGGCCCTGCCACCTAAGGCGCTGATGGTAATGAAGCATAGGCGGCGAAACAGATTTACGTGAGGAATCAAAATCAGCAACAACGGCAACATTCACATACGCTGCACTCGCACGGGCAAACACGCAACGGGTGGCATCGCCTTATCCTTCCGCACTAAGCCGGGGCAAAACAAACGAAACCTTCACACCGCGCACGACCTCCCCGCACCCCGGTCACTGGTGCAGGGAGTAGGTCCCGATCACACTTGCAGTGCACCAGTAGTGCAAGGCGGCACGACATGAGGAAATCGCTGATATGTGCTGGCCAAAAGCTGCACGAAAGGGATAAGCACTGCTGCCAAGAGAAGATTCGGGGTTTTCTCAGTCAAGGCCCTTCGACTCGCCACTTTCAACCTCTGCCTGCGACGTAGGCGATGGCTTTGCACCTACGGAACTACTTAGGCTAGACGCACCCTCCGGCCCCGCACCAGCGGTAGCCACCGCGGCCTCCGCGCTCTCCGGGGCTGTGCCATCAGCCAGGTACACGAGCCACATAATCCCGTACCGTGTAACACGCGCAGCCCAGTAAGCCAGCGTCATCATGAGTGATAGCTCTCCTGCACGCCGGAAGAACGGCGGGTGGCCAAAGAAGAAGAGCAGCACTCCGTATGCGGCAATGATGCCCATGATTACCGACGAGAAGCGTGTCAGAATGAACTGAGGCGCGTAGCCCAACACGGAGGCGGTTATTTTCCTTGGGTCAAACATCGTCGCCTTCGTGCTATGCGAGTGCTATGCTTGGGTGACGACTCGCTAAGAGGTACCGCGAGGCGGTCACTTCAGTATGCGACACACACACTCAGAGAGAGAGAAATTGAGCTAAGAGCTCGTGTAGGTCGCACGGCATCCACAGATACTTATGAGCTCCTGGGTACTATGTTAAGCAGAGAGACGCCAGATGAAGCTTTGGTGGTGGCCAGGAAGGGAGGCCGACACCTGTGCTGTACTTCGCGTGCTCTGCATGCAACTCCGTGTCACCACGATAGCAAAGCACTTCTCTTCCTGCAAGGGGTCTGGGGTGAGGGCGGGGCCTTTGCTACGACGATACGGTGCACATGCATGTGCGTGGATTGGTGCTGTGAAAGAAAGGAGTGGATAGAAGGGAGTGGCATGAGGTGAAAGGTTCGTCAAAGAGAGGAAAGGGAGGAAGGAGGGGGCATGGGAAGAAATGAAAAGTAGAAGAGAAGGGCATGAGAGACAGGAAGAGAGGGGGGAGTGTGTACTCGTGCGTGTGAAGGGGATGCCAAGTCCAGTGCAACCGTTTTCCATCCCTCCGCCTCCTCCCCCCGTCCCCACCAGCTTCCACCTTTCACCCCCACAGCATCCTAGTAAGCCTCTCCTCAGAAGGGGTATGAAGAGAGACGACTTTCCCGTTGCTGCCAATCTATCGCGCCTAGCGAGGGAAATCACGTCGGCAGGAGGAGATCAGAGCGTCCGTGACCGTGAAGGAGAGAGCAACGAGACGAGGGAAGCAAAAGACCCAACGCGCATGCAGGTGTATAAAAGAGAACGAGCGAGAGACAAAGGAGAGGACAAAATAACACGAGTAAAAGCAAGCTCGCTTGATGCTGTGCCCGCTCACCCACTCGCTCCAGTACATATACGCACGCGCGTGGCCCCCACCCACAACAGCATCTACCGCTCACCTCTATTCATCTTCTTGGCATCGCCGCTCACAGCGGACCTTCTCTTAGCGGCGAGCATGACTCTGAGTCAGTTAGGCATCGTCATCCACATCTCGTGCGCGGTGCAGCAGCTGGGCTACCAGCCAGTCCATGGCCCCCGCCACCCCCACTCCATCAAGCGCACTCACCTCCACCACTCGCATGGTGATTTTACCGAAGCCGCTCCGTCCCACTCGGAGCTGCGCCTCCTCTGAGCGGGTGCAGTAACGTGAAGGTGACGTACCTACAGGCGGTGCAGCGGCATCAGAAAGGTGTGATAAAGGAGTGCTATCACCGCTGCTGCTGCCATGTAGCCTTTGTTGACTCCCAAGTACCCCGCTGGGATTGCCGCCATCGCCGCTATTCTGCAGTACATAGAAAGTGGGATTGGCCGCTAACTCGACCAGCTGGAGCGCTTCCTGCAAGGTTGCGAGCGATATGTGGGACACCTCGTCTGTCTTGTTGCTCAGCAGCAGCATCGGGACGTTGTGCAGCAGGGGGTGCTGCAGGAGTCGCGCGAGTAGCTCACGGTCCTGCTTGTACACCTCCTTTAACTCGTGTTGGGTGAAGTGATCACGCAGCGGCGATGCCGGCGACTCACGCAGGACGCGGAAGGGAAGTGTGCTGTCAATAACGTACACGATTCCTTGACTCTGCGCGTAGTACTTCTCCCAGAGGTCGCGCAACGCAGTTTGGCCACCGAGGTCCCGCAGCACCACACGTGTGAAGGCATCACTCGGGGCCTTCGCCATCACAGCCTGCTGGTGGGCGCGTTGCTCGGCCAGCAGATCCTTCGGCGGCAACGGCAGGGAGGCAACAGTCTGCGATGACAACTGGGGCTTCTTCAGTGTAACAGTCACGACGAGGGGACTAAAGCTGTGCTGCACCACAGCGTAGTTGAGCCCCACGGTTGGACGAATATCCTTCTGCGCCAGGTGGACTGCCGTGGCGGGAAGTAGAGTGCCAGGCGGCAATAACTGTTTACGCTGCTGGTGCTGCTGTGCAGATGTTGTGGATGAGTCCGCCACGGTGTTTACTCTTTCGTGGATCGCCTTCGCATCTCCGTTGCTGCTGGAGCGGTCTGCCGACAAGGGCGCCTGCTGCTGCTGCTGACTGTTCAGGTGAGATATTGCCTCCGCCTCGCGCTGCTGCGTGGCTGGAGTGTAGAGGAACTTGAGCTGCTCCAGCAGGGTAGACTTGCCAGCGCTCTCGCGGCCGACAATCAGCACATTGTACTCCGGGGTGCTAAATAGGCTGTTGTACACACCCGTCAGAAAGTGCAGCATTCATTCCAGAGTTGTGGTACGACAGCAGCACGCGCGCTCACACACACACACAGACGGAGAAGCCCAGACGAGTGCAAGTGAGGGGAGGGGAGGGGAGGGGGGGGAAGGTGGGTGAGAGGAGGAAAGTAGTTGTCACCTGAGAGACCAGACAGAGCCAAATTCAAAAGTGGGAGGATGGACGTGCGTTGTTGGGGTATAGCGTGTGTGTGTGGGCGCATTGCATGGTCGCGTGAAGGGCAAAGAGGAGCGGGTGTGAGTGGGAGCACGAGCGGGATTCGGGGAAGAGGGGAAGGGTTGAAAAACAGAGCACATGGGCACACGCTCGTCTGCATGATGGTACACGTGAAGACTGAGAGAGAAAGGGGTTGTGCAATGCAGCAGACGGGCACACGCACACACACGCACGCGCCCCGACAGTCCTCACATGCCACAGCTCTGAGGACTCCACGCTGCACAATCGTGGCTTGTCACCCGACGGACTTTCCTTCACCTCTGGTCTCTTCCTTTTCGCCTCTTTTCCGGCAGCACGTTTTATTTTCTGTGCGCACATCGGCGCAGATAAGAGGGACGTATACGCACACACACACACACACACACTGGCACGGTGCGCAAGTGTGTGCGTGTGTCACCCACTGTCACTGGCACTCCGATAGGCGGCCCAGTAATCATACACACGGCGTGGTAGCGGGCGTATGGAACGACAGAGACGCTCCTCCGAGGACGTGGACGACGAGGCGGCAGAGGAGGAGCGCGAAGTCGTAGACTGGTTACTCGTACGCCCGAGGTGACTGGGGTGTTCCTCGACTTCGGCCTTGCGTGAAGCCTTGCTCGGCCGCCCAAGAAGGCAGCTGCATGCCTTCTCCGCTACAGCTCTTTCTTCCTCCGACACATTGCTCTCCTCTTCACTCGCACCGCTATTGCTGTCCACATCGCTTCCCCCGAGCTCGCCAGCCAGTTGTGTGGCAACATCCTCAGCATTGCCGCACCCATCCCCGTCCGTAATGCCGCTCTGCATGACGGCAGCGACACGGGCAGCCATCCGCCGAGTAGCCATGCGGCCGCATCGCGCCAGGAAGCGCTCCCGTCGAGCCGCTGCCATCTGGCGTTGATGTGCGTGCCGCTCCAGCAGTCCTGCGGCGGACCACACAAGAAGACACTGCTGAGCATACGGTAGGTCACCAAAGTCGGACGTCTGCGGCGACAGCACATGCTGCGCTGAGTTGTTGGGGTGCTGCTCAGGCAGAGGCGCCTCTACACCAGTGGCAGCTTCATCTTTTCCTGTCCTCAACACTCTGTCAAATGATGTGGTAGCGGCTACAACGGGAGACGAGCCAGTCAGCGGCACTGGTGAGCCGACGGCGGGGACGGCCGCCGCCGCCTCCCTCTTAGCATGGGCCTCATCATCATTCTTCTCTTCTTCCTCGCTGCCGCTGCGTTGCTCCTGTTTCATATGAGCAATAACTGACCATGCAGCACAGTATTTTGGTTGACCGCCTCTGACGACACGGGACACGGCAGCCTGCCCCAACTCTGCTACCTGTGCCAGCCGCCCATTCACCAGTCGCTCCAATGCGGCCTGATCATGCCAGAGAACGTTACCACGCAAACTTGGATCAACGCCACCCTCGATCCTGCGCTTTCGGCCGCGCTGCCGCGTGGAGGTGACTGCCACCGCTACCGTCTTCTCACTTGCTGGCCTGCGGTAGCCGACACCGCTACTGCTGGTGGATGTCGACTCACTCGCCACAACAGGTGAGATGGCCTGCCCGTACCAGAGAAAGGGAGCGGTGATCGCCCGCCGCTCGTGACTCCTGCCGCCATAACTGTGCTGCGTTGATGCCGCTGTTCTGAATGAGGAGAGGAGGAAGGTGTAGGATGAATACACTGTGGGCCACTGTGCGTCGATGTTGGAGTCTCGGGAGATGGGGCCTGCAGAGCGGCGTGGTGGTGGTGCTGGCAGAGGCATGCCCATGCGTTGTTGAATGCGCGAGCGCACAGCGCGTTCGTGCGGTGTGAGGCGTAGCGGAATCTCGGATACAGGGAACTCGAACGGGGTCGCACCCTCGCCATCCTTGAACGGCTCAGGGAAGGGAGAGGCAACAGCAATGCCGACCGCATCGAAGCGCTGGTCACGAACAGCCATCTCCGACGAGGCCCCTGTGAGGACGGTAGTGGAGGGCGCTCCACCATCACGCCGCCGCTGGCTGCTCCGCGCGACACTCACGAGCCCGCAGTTCCCCTGATCCTCAATCGCCGGGGGGCTGATGCGTGGTGTCTTGAAGCTGCCACGAGGGCGTCCTCGGTGCTCCTCACCGCGCCCGGCTTTCGTCGAGGTAGTCGTGGCTGCAGCAGAGGAGGCACTCGCCTTCTCCGCCCTCACCGCGGACGCCTTCGCGCGAGCCGCAGTTGTATTTTTTCCCCGACGGACCCTTTCGTACGACGCCGGGTGTGGTACTTCGGTGGTGTGCCCACTCGCCTCCCCTGTTGTAGGCGCCACGTCGCCGCCACCGCCGCTGCTGTGGCTCCCATGGCTTTCGCTAGTGGAAGACTCGCGGCTGGGACTGCGTTCCCGCTTCAAAGCGGTGTTGTTCCTGCGCTGCACCTTGGATGTGGCGCTGCCGCTGGAGGGTGCCGACGGTGCCACGGATGCCGCCGTGTCATCCACGTCCTTCACTGCAGCGGTAGCAAAAGTCTTTTCCTTCGACGACTTGGCCGTTGCCGTCCTCGACGCTCGCGACGCAGCGGCGGAGGGCCCCGCTTCCATCGGCTTTCGGTTGGTCATGGCTTCGGCGCCGCCATGCAGTTCCAACTTCGTGGCTACCTTGATCGCTGCAGTACGCCTTTCGGTTCGTGTAGAGATCCACGTCTCCTCGATGATCTTGTTGCGCTCGGCAGCACAGCGGTGATGGCGGTGGGACTTACCAGTGCTGCTCTGCGCCACACTACCTGCACGTGACACGGTCGCCAAACTCACGAGGGACGCGGTGCCGCTCTCGATCCGCATGTGAAGCGTATCAGCCTTCCTGTCAAGAACGTTGTCAGAGCCTTCTGGCGCGGCAGCCGACGCCGTCTCCTCGTCACCTTCCACACACAGCGTGACAGCGAGGCCTTTTTCCCCTTCGCTGCCACTGTTGCCAGGAGCCCCACCAGCCACTGTGCGACGCCTTGACTCTGGTGTGGTGCCCTTCTTGTGCGCCTTCTTCGGAAGCAGTGAGGCTCTGCTCCGCCCTCGCGTCGGCATCGCCGGCAACAGCTCCTGCTCATCAGTCTTGTCGTTCCCGGTGCCGCCGTCCTCCTCGACAGGGTTCCCGTCGAGTTCCTTGTTACAACTCTTGGACGAGACGAAAGGCTTATCGGGGCGGCTCCGCTTCAACGTCGTGGTGTCACTCCCTCTCCCAGTTCCTACTGATGAGTTCTTACGTCGACGTGATGTCGCAGGTGCCACACTCGCGCTGGTCTTGTAAGAGTCACGAGTGCAGGTCTGAGAGGGCCTGCAAATCACAGATGCAGCTGCGCATGCAGCCGCGGCGCTGCTACTGTGTGCAGTGGCCTTGCCGCTCGCACCCATCGCGTGCTCCTCCGTGTCCTTGGCCACGCCATGATCATCCCCAGTCGCTGTCGCGTCAGCCGATATGGGCAAACTCACTTGGTCGCCGGGAGCTGCTGATAGAGCGGCGCCACCGACTCTCTCTAGCTCCCCTCGCTCGATGTGACTCTTCTCCGCCTCAGCCGCTGCTGCCTTCGCTTTTGCCTCCTCCGTCGATAGCAGCGTGTAGTAGAAGTTCCTCAGGGTGATCATGAGTGCCTCGCGTCGCAGCGGGCCACAATTTTCGAGGGCGGCGACGTCCATATTTCGCCCCAGCACCCACCACACAAAGGCGAGATCCTTATGGTTGTAGCGGTCCAGCACGACACCTCTCGTCAACATGGATTGATAATACTGAATGATGGCGTCGCAAGCGTCGCATGCGTGCATAATGTCCGCGGCGCCGCCGCTGCTGCTTCGGCCGTGTCTGGGGGGCGGAGGTGTGGCCCCGTCCCCTTCTGCTCCCACCAGTTTGGGAAGAAGAGGTCCAACAGCAGCCGGTATCGCCTGTAGCGCAGCTGGAAGCTGTTCTGTGGCCGAAGGGCTGGCCGTTGCAGCTGCTTTGGCAGGAGTGCTCTCGCACAGCACATCAGCTGTCGGCGTAGATGCTTCATGGGATGCAACCACGAAGGTGTTCGGCGACATACCCGACTTGCTGGCGTTAAACTCCGCAGAGGTGGCTGTATGCGCTGTTTCGTTTGCCTGCGCTTCAGTAAAAACACCGGTGTGCCTCATCGGTGGCGGCGGACGCAGTGGTGTGCTGTTTGCCTCCGTGTAAGCGTCCAGCTCCATGCCAAGTGACCTGGTAGCCGACAGTGCAGGAAGTACAGGCGGCACAGCCGTCGTCGAGTCGTCTTCCGTAGCTGCAGCAACCACTTCCCTTCCACCCAGGCGTTGGGCCACCCTCGTATCGGACGAAAGAGGACTGGCCGTAGTGCTGAGAAGAGCTTCTTCGGGAGAGCGGGGAACATGCATGTCTGACGAGCCGGCAAGAACCATCGTGGACGGTGTCGACGGAGTCAGCGGGACATGAGGCGAGTTCACGAGCCGCCGCGGCGAGGTCGAGGAGGTAAAAGACAACGCGCCGAAGAAGATCGAACGCGCACGGTCGATGGCGCACTGCGTGGACGGAGTCGCGGCGATGAAGGAACCGGAAGCCATCGGAGAGCGGGACCCTGATCGCTTGTTGGGGGTGATGGTGTCTGTGTGAAATGACGGGTTAGTCATTGGCATGGTGGTGCCGTGCTCTGCGACTGTATCGCCGCCGACGCTGCTCCCATCGTCGGAACTGGAGGAGGACTCTGATAAACTACCTCCCTGCCCATCCCCACCATCCCCCTCCTGCTGCCCTCGGCGAAGCTCTTGCCTCTCCTGTCTTTCCTTCGCACGCCGCCGTGCGCGCAGCTGTGCACGCGACGGGGGCTGCTCGCCGAGGCAAGGCCGGTAGTCAGGAACAGCCCTCGGCAGAAGTATGAGGTTCAGTGCACGTGCCGTGTTGATCTCCTCGACTACGGGCATTGGCGCGCTGGCTGGCAAGTGGTACGCGCGCAGCCGCTGAATTGTGTTGATGGCAACAAAATCGCGTACTCGATCATCCTTCCACGGATCCATACCGAGCACACTGACCGCGTCGGAGACGGTCTGTCGACGAGAACGCATGACACAGACAGCACTCCTGGCTATGCCTCCGTCTTTCTATCGGTGTATTGGTCTCTGTGTGTCTTTCTCCACCAACCAAATCCCCACACTGCGTGGTTCCCCTCTGCTGTGTTAGACTGTCAGGCGTGCTGTTCTGCGAAGACCAGCGGTGGGTCGCACTAGGAGACAACAGAGTGGCTGACGAGCAGCGATGGGGCAGCGGCGGTAGAGAGGAAGAAAAGGGGGAGGGGGGGGGCAAACCTCAACGATGGCAGCAAAAGAGGCGACCTCAGTGTTGGATGCAGCTGGGCGATGTCTGCACGCCTCTCTGCGTGGGGACGTAGTCTGTGAAGAGGTGCCCTCGCACGCGACTAAGAGAGAAAGAGAGAAAGCGGCCGTGCACAGAAAAGGCAAAGTGAGACCCACTCGTGGACAAACGCACGCACGTGCACGAGGCGGTGCGCCTCTTTTCCCTCTCCCTCTCTCTCCCTCTCTCTCTCTCTCTCTCGCTCGCTCGCTCGCTCTTTCGACGAGCACGCGCAGAGGATATGCAAAGTGATGGAGTGGAGAAATAACCCCCCCCCAGAGAAGACAAACCACTCAAGGCGAGGTGCGGATGGGGAAGGGAGGGGTGGAAATGAGGAAAGGCGGTGAGAATCAGAAGGGAGAAGGAAAGGATGTCGGTGTATGTGCACGCGCACAGCACACAGAGCGAGAAAGAGGGAGACGGGGAGATGAAGCACTGAAAACGACCCCAAAAGGGGGAGAGAGGAAGGAGGGAATCGCAGTCCCACTGAACAGCGTTCGAGAGTCGGTATGCCGAAGTCATCCCGCTGATGCTACACGACCGCCCTTTTCTCTTGCTCAATCCAAAGACGTGTACGGCAAGAGCCGAGCTACGGACCTGGAGAGAGAAAAGTGCAGTGGCAACACGGCTACATGTCTTCTCCATCAGAGGGGGTTAACCTCCACCCTCAACTTGTGTTTCAAGCAACTGGTGTGTTTAGAGAGATGACAAGCGAAGCTGCAGGACGCGAAGAGGGAGAAGGGGAGCCCAGTCACTCCTTCTCCTCTCCCCAGCTGGAACATGCAGGCAAGCATCATCACTGCAAAGTTCGTATAAACATGCGGGAGGAGGGGAAACCGACAACGAGAGGGACGCGAAGATACACGCACCGACTGCCAACGACGTAAGAAAGAAACAACTGCCAGTGAAAACGATGCCCCCTCCCCTGACACCTGTATCTCTCTCACACATGGATTAGTGAACTCCTCCGCTGATGCTTCTTGTGCTGGTGTTCGTTTCTTTCCACTTTACCTGGCCGCTTCCTCACCCTGCCCCAGTAACTGCGAAAATGCACAGAGCAACAATAACAACAGAGAAGGCAACTTTGAATGATGGGGCGAATCAGTGGGTCGGCTGAATTTCTCTCTCTTCGTGGGAGAGAACAGCGAGAGGATGTGCACGGCTGGGCGCACCTGACGAGCACAAATGAAGAGAAAGAGGGCGTCGTGAGGATACGAGAGAGGAACAGGCAGGAGAGGAGGAGGAAGGGAGAAAATAGGAGCGCACAGAGAAACCTACACTGAGGGAGAGAGGGGGAGGTTGACTTGGCCTTATTCCCTCTCTGATACCTCTGAGGCGCTATTGCCTCTCAAGAGAGGAGAGGATCTAGCTGTACATGGAGAACAAACGCCATCACTCACTCACCCACACGCACGTATCGGGCTCTCAAAGCCACTCTGAATATGGGATGGTGCGAGGAAGGAGGAGAAGGGGAAGAGGCGGGGGCCTTGGGTAAAATGATGCACATCCACAGACGTACAATTAAGAACGAGCAGGGGGGGGTGCAGTCATCATCAACAACAACACATGAACGACGAGACACAGGGGGGAGGGGGGTGTCGAGCACCGCTACCATGAAAACAAAAAGGGGACAGAAGAGCGGCGATGCTCACAAGAGACGGGCGTGCCAGTTCAGAGCAAAACAGAGAAGTGGAAAGCGAAAGCTCCGAAAGAGAGTAAAACAGAAGAGTGACAGAGGGAGAGGGGGAGGGAGGAGGTGTGCACATGCGCGTGTGCGTCGGTATCAGTGGGCTCGCCAGAGGAGTATAAAACAAAGCGAGTGTGGAGACACAGAGGAGAACGAAAGTCGAGGAGAAGGAAAGAAGGAGAGCATGAAAACCCTTCCACAGCGGTGATGCATGCAGACAAGCACCTACTCTTTTCCGTGCCCTGCTGAGGCAAGAGAAAAGGGGGGAAGGCAGCTGCCACACACACACACACACATGCCAAGTCGAAAGACCGTTGAAGGAGAAGAAACAAAAGAAACGGTGGGCTCCAGCTGTGCCATAAGAAGGTGCGAGACGAGAAAGAACGGAAGCCCATGAAATGGAAAAGGAAGAAGAGGAGAAACTGGTGAGCAAGATCCACGCAGAGCCTTGATCCTGACAACGTGCGCAGCGACATGCTATCCGCAGTCATCACTTCTTCGGCAGGGTTCCTGCAGCGGTGCGCCGCTATGCACGCTTTACGCCCGTCTCTTTCAGCGCCTCTGCGCGCGGTACCAGATGCAACATGACCATGCGCACTTCAGCACAAGGGGAGAGAAGTGGCACGGTGGGGAGGAGTTCACTTCTGCTTGCGCTTCCAAAAGAGGAATCCCTTCCGCTTCGTCTCGGGCCACGCCTCTTTCGGCGAGACCGCCATCTCAGTGTGCCGCGACACCATCCTGAGCGTCTCTGTGGACGCCATGAGCGGGGTAGCAGAGGAACGAGAAGCTAACAAGCCGTGCGCCCTTCCATTTTCCTGCACCATGATCTCCTCAGTGACGAACGGTGTTGCCATCTGCAAGGCCGTCGATCGCGAGGGCTGCATTGGTGATAGTCGTGATGCGCCCTGCATTGAAGCGGTGAGTTGACACATGCGGACTTCTTGCAGCAGATCCGATTCCATCAACCCGTCGGCTGAATCACGCTTTTCGGGATCGGCCAGAACTCTGTCATGGTGAACATTCCAGTTCAAATCAAAGCTGCATGCGTTGCTGTTTCGCCCCTCCGGCAAGTCGGCCACTCGCGAGAACGCAAGTCGAGATCGCACCACCATAGAAGGCCGCGAGGAAATCGGCGCCGCGTCTCTGACAGAGTACGCCCACAACGGCAATACTACCCCACGCTCTCCAGCATCACTCGCGTCGCCTTTCATGCTGCCGAAGAGCATCGTAACAGCCGAATTCGACGACCCTGCGTCATACAGCACTCCGTCACCGCTGAGCCGCCACTCATCACGACTACGCCGCCATTGTTGAAGATACGGAAATCGGCAGCCGTCAATCACAGGCCGCACCCCGCCGAGCGGATGCAGTGCCGACGTCGCCTCCTGAATAACGTCCACTGTTATGCGCAA
Organism: Leishmania braziliensis MHOM/BR/75/M2904; assembly: GCF_000002845.2. Classification (NCBI taxonomy): domain Eukaryota; phylum Euglenozoa; class Kinetoplastea; order Trypanosomatida; family Trypanosomatidae; genus Leishmania; species Leishmania braziliensis. The sequence continues at coordinate 781,183 of NC_009318.2, read as the reverse complement.
TACATCATCCTCGCTTTGCTGAGCTACACCGTCATCGTCACGCGTCGCTACTCCAGCAGCGCACGCGTACATGTGCACATTCCGAACACACACCGCAGCGCAGTCCAGCGTGGCGCAAACATCCGCAATGACCAATTCGCGCAATTGTGAGGCATATGCGAGTAAGTACCCAGACCAGCCAGGTCCTCTCAAAACATGCTCACTGTCTACAACCACACCGCGACGGATGCCACAAAACTCGCTAAATACCGCCCCAACACCCCTTTCTTCGCCACACACGCTCAGCGAAAAGTCAGGAAATACAGCACACACACTCACCACCCTCCCAACCGCATCCACCACCACCTCAGGAACACCACAACGATAGCTACACAAAATGACCCCGGGCTCTTCTTCACCTCTACAACTCCATCCAACAGAAAAACCACCTCCCCATACGCTCCTCTCACAAAATTTATCACACACGCCGTTAACACTCCCTCCCAAATTACAGCTCTCCACATCACCAGTTTCATACGCCCCCGCCACTGCAGCCTCCTCGGCAGCGCTGCACGAAGTCTCCTCCAGCACCACCAGAGCCTCCGGCGCAGCGGCCTCCTCGGCGGCGGTGCACGAAGTCTCCTCCAGCAGCACCAGAGCCTCCGGCGCAGCGGCCTCCTCGGCAGCGCTGCACGAAGTCTCCTCCAGCAGCACCAGAGCCTCCGGCGCAGCGGCCTCCTCGGCAGCGCTGCACGAAGTCTCCTCCAGCACCACCAGAGCCTCCGGCGCAGCGGCCTCCTCGGCAGCGGTGCACGAAGTCTCCTCCAGCAGCACCAGAGCCTCCGGCGCAGCGGCCTCCTCGGCAGCGGTGCACGAAGTCTCCTCCAGTAGCACCAGAGCCTCCGGCGCAGCGGCCTCCTCGGCAGCGGTGCACGAAGTCTCCTCCAGTAGCACCAGAGCCTCCGGCGCAGCGGCCTCCTCGGCAGCGCTGCACGAAGTCTCCTCCAGCACCACCAGAGCCTCCGGCGCAGCGGCCTCCTCGGCAGCGCTGCACGAAGTCTCCTCCAGCACCACCAGAGCCTCCGGCGCAGCGGCCTCCTCGGCAGCGGTGCACGAAGTCTCCTCCAGCAGCACCAGAGCCTCCGGCGCAGCGGCCTCCTCGGCAGCGGTGCACGAAGTCTCCTCCAGCACCACCAGAGCCTCCGGCGCAGCGGCCTCCTCGGCAGCGCTGCACGAAGTCTCCTCCAGCAGCACCAGAGCCTCCGGCGCAGCGGCCTCCTCGGCAGCGCTGCACGAAGTCTCCTCCAGCAGCACCAGAGCCTCCGGCGCAGCGGCCTCCTCGGCAGCGCTGCACGAAGTCTCCTCCAGCAGCACCAGAGCCTCCGGCGCAGCGGCCTCCTCGGCAGCGGTGCACGAAGTCTCCTCCAGCACCACCAGAGCCTCCGGCGCAGCGGCCTCCTCGGCAGCGGTGCACGAAGTCTCCTCCAGCACCACCAGAGCCTCCGGCGCAGCGGCCTCCTCGGCAGCGGTGCACGAAGTCTCCTCCAGCACCACCAGAGCCTCCGGCGCAGCGGCCTCCTCGGCAGCGCTGCACGAAGTCTCCTCCAGCACCACCAGAGCCTCCGGCGCAGCGGCCTCCTCGGCAGCGGTGCACGAAGTCTCCTCCAGCACCACCAGAGCCTCCGGCGCAGCGGCCTCCTCGGCAGCGGTGCACGAAGTCTCCTCCAGCAGCACCAGAGCCTCCGGCGCAGCGGCCTCCTCGGCAGCGCTGCACGAAGTCTCCTCCAGCACCACCAGAGCCTCCGGCGCAGCGGCCTCCTCGGCAGCGCTGCACGAAGTCTCCTCCAGCACCACCAGAGCCTCCGGCGCAGCGGCCTCCTCGGCAGCGCTGCACGAAGTCTCCTCCAGCAGCACCAGAGCCTCCGGCGCAGCGGCCTCCTCGGCAGCGCTGCACGAAGTCTCCTCCAGCACCACCAGAGCCTCCGGCGCAGCGGCCTCCTCGGCAGCGCTGCACGAAGTCTCCTCCAGCAGCACCAGAGCCTCCGGCGCAGCGGCCTCCTCGGCAGCGCTGCACGAAGTCTCCTCCAGCACCACCAGAGCCTCCGGCGCAGCGGCCTCCTCGGCAGCGGTGCACGAAGTCTCCTCCAGCACCACCAGAGCCTCCGGCGCAGCGGCCTCCTCGGCAGCGCTGCACGAAGTCTCCTCCAGCACCACCAGAGCCTCCGGCGCAGCGGCCTCCTCGGCAGCGCTGCACGAAGTCTCCTCCAGCAGCACCAGAGCCTCCGGCGCAGCGGCCTCCTCGGCAGCGGTGCACGAAGTCTCCTCCAGCACCACCAGAGCCTCCGGCGCAGCGGCCTCCTCGGCAGCGGTGCACGAAGTCTCCTCCAGCAGCACCAGAGCCTCCGGCGCAGCGGCCTCCTCGGCAGCGCTGCACGAAGTCTCCTCCAGCACCACCAGAGCCTCCGGCGCAGCGGCCTCCTCGGCAGCGCTGCACGAAGTCTCCTCCAGCAGCACCAGAGCCTCCGGCGCAGCGGCCTCCTCGGCAGCGCTGCACGAAGTCTCCTCCAGCACCACCAGAGCCTCCGGCGCAGCGGCCTCCTCGGCAGCGGTGCACGAAGTCTCCTCCAGCACCACCAGAGCCTCCGGCGCAGCGGCCTCCTCGGCAGCGCTGCACGAAGTCTCCTCCAGCAGCACCAGAGCCTCCGGCGCAGCGGCCTCCTCGGCAGCGGTGCACGAAGTCTCCTCCAGCAGCACCAGAGCCTCCGGCGCAGCGGCCTCCTCGGCAGCGGTGCACGAAGTCTCCTCCAGTAGCACCAGAGCCTCCGGCGCAGCGGCCTCCTCGGCAGCGGTGCACGAAGTCTCCTCCAGTAGCACCAGAGCCTCCGGCGCAGCGGCCTCCTCGGCAGCGCTGCACGAAGTCTCCTCCAGCACCACCAGAGCCTCCGGCGCAGCGGCCTCCTCGGCAGCGCTGCACGAAGTCTCCTCCAGCACCACCAGAGCCTCCGGCGCAGCGGCCTCCTCGGCAGCGCTGCACGAAGTCTCCTCCAGCACCACCAGAGCCTCCGGCGCAGCGGCCTCCTCGGCAGCGGTGCACGAAGTCTCCTCCAGCACCACCAGAGCCTCCGGCGCAGCGGCCTCCTCGGCAGCGGTGCACGAAGTCTCCTCCAGCAGCACCAGAGCCTCCGGCGCAGCGGCCTCCTCGGCAGCGGTGCACGAAGTCTCCTCCAGTAGCACCAGAGCCTCCGGCGCAGCGGCCTCCTCGGCGGCGGTGTGCACTGCACTGTATAGGGTTTGCTGTGTAAACGAAGTGGGGATGTGAGGGTTTGTGTTGTGGCGCTGTGGTACGTTATGGCTGACGTGGGGAGAATCGAGAGAGGCAAAGGGCTGCTGCGCTTGGCGTTGTGAGGCTATTGCGGGTGGTTCTGTGCAGGGAGTAAGACGTGATTCTACGTACTGGCGGTAGCGGATGTGCAGGCCGTGTAGGGTGTTGATAGCGTGGGAGGCACTCGCGGCGATGTGGGTACGTTGGTGCTGCTCGCGCTGAAAGAGGGTATGGTGGTGCCTATTTCGGGTGGAGGCACAGTTTCGCTGAAAGTGGGCCCTGGCATTGCGGGTGTAGTGGGGTGTACCGCGAGAGGCGTCGGTAGGCGCAAAAGGTCTGATGATGGGGCGTTGAGAGTTAGTGCTGGGACAGACGCCGTGTGGTTGCGGCTGTTCTTGATCGGTTAGAAACTGAGGAAAGGCTTTGTGTGCTCCGGTCAGGGGTGCTTCTATAGCCCTAGACGTGGAGGGGGTCAGCGTGGCGAAGAAAGGCCGTCTGCATACCTGCACAGTCGAATGGCATGCGTGCTGCACTCCGGGCGTAGTGATAAGGAAGTTGGGTGGTGCTGCGAGCGAGACGGAAGAGCGCCGTGGTGAATGTACAGACGGCTGAAATGTTAACCGAGCGGCGCTAGTAGTGGCGGGCGGTCGTGGGGAAAGGGTATTCGTCGCCATCTCTGGTGTCAACACCGTTGCTGCCTCGCCAGACGCCACGTGGGAAGCGACAGTGACGTGGTGGTCTGAGGCCCGGTAGCCTCTGATCAAACGATGGAGCCGCGCGTACTGCACAGAGATGCTGTGGGCGTATGCCTCCGAGCTCGCGGCGCCCGGTAGCGCCGGCAACGATGGTATCGGTGCCGGAGTACTCTGCGTTAGGAATGCTGCATCAACGTTCACCGCCAGCGTGTCGATCCCTTCACCCCGAGTACAGGGGCACGCAGTAGAACCGCGACGCGAGCCGTTGATAGGCGTCGCTGGGAAGCGAGAACCATCACTTTGACACGGTCGCGATCGATGCGCATGAATCCTGAACTTGTGTGGCGGTGGTTCTGTTGCGGCTAAGGATGTCCAGCGAATGCGATCAGCGGTGAAGAAGCGGTCCTGCCCGGGTACCACCGCATCCACACCTGGCTTCTGCCTGACAGAGGGCGGCGGCACACGCCTCTCCCCCGAGAGTTTCAAGGTTCCTACGGGACCGCTGCGTAGAAGCGGCAAAGTGGTGAGGGTGTCTGGGCCTCCGCCGCCACAGCAACCTGAGTCCACTGCGATTGTGGTGAGCCCAAGTCGCGCTCGCTGGGAAGACTCGGCTTCCGCAGAAACGATGGTGAAGGGGATGTACGCATCTGCCGCTGTCTGGCGCTGCCGCTCCAGGGCGCGTAAGGGATAAAACCAACCTGTGTTAGTCACAGAGCGCGCAGCCCCAACGCGAACCACTGCAGGCGTCGTGTCCACGTCGCAGCGTGGCTGAAGGGCTCCTGGCACATGTCGCTTCTGACCTAGAAGTCGCGAAGGCGACCTCAGGACCTGCAACGTCGAAGGTGCGGTCGTTTCTGCCGCCTCCGTGGGTTGTGCTCTGCGTAGTGATGAGGAACTTAAACGACGTACAGGCACGGCCGCTACAGCGGCATCACCACGCAGTGCGCACTCCGCCTTCTGTGATTCGCAGCCCTCCTTCGGTGACGATGACTGCGGCGGTGGCATGCTTGGCGAGGGAGAGCCTCTGTGCTGCTGCAACGCAGAGAATGCACGGTTGGGGGATGGCGCAGTGATTGAAAAGATTGAAGCGTGGCTGCTGATGAAGCTGGATGCCGCTCGTTAGTGCAGAAAACCTCAATGGATGAATCAGGGAACATTCGTAGTGCTGCTGTGTGGACATGGACATGCCTGTGGCACGTACGACCACCACAGAGGGGAGGGAAAGAAGTATGAGAGCGAACGAGAGAGAACAAAGCCAAGTAGGAGAGTGGCCTTCACACCCTTCCCCCTTCCCATCGCCACCGTGTTGTGTGGGGAGGTAGACAACACACAGTAAATTGCACTCCTTTTCACTCCTTCCGTTCGCAAGATGAATTACGAGGAATGGCGCACAACTACGCTGAGTAGAGAGCGTGTGTATGGGCGGCGCGTTGCTGCTGCCCTCGGAGAGCAACACGCAGAGTTGCACCGCTTTCTCTAGCCTTTTCTTGCGTGAGTTATGAAAGAGCCCTCGTAATTGTGTAGCAGAGTTTGTGTGTGAGTGTGTGTGTGTGTATTGACGGCGGTTTGGCTTAGTAAAGGTGGCAAAATGAAATCGAAAACAAGACGCGCAGAAGAGAGTGGAAAGGAGCAGGAGTTTGGGGGAAAGAGAGGGAGAGAGCACTCGAGACAGCGCGCAACCCTCTCTGATCCTGTGAAGGAGGGGGTAGAGGAGGAGGCAGCTGCAGTGGCACCCCTGCCATGGTGGTATCATGCGCCGCTGCTGGCGATACCTCTGCCCAACACGAGGGGGGAGGAGGGCGAGGAGCAGCGAAGTAAGCTAGGCCGATAGGGGTGCAAAGCTACGGCCTCGGTTGCAGTGTGGCTACGCTAAGGAGCACCTCACTTGCCGCAATGACCTCTCCCTTTCAGCCCCCTATCCTCCCCTTTCCTTCCGCCACACTTCTGTCATTTTTTCGATCTTTCCTTCTCCGCTGCCACGCTCTTCCTGGCTTTCCAGGAGCCCCTCTTCAGGTTCACGAGGGGAGGGAGAACAGATAGGAGTGGAGGGGAAACTGAGATACAAAGTATGGCAGGCGAGTCAGCCACCGACGGTAATTTTGCTGGTGTGCGCACAGGCTTCCACACAAACTGCCTTCCCTATGCATCTGGGCTGCTGCCTATGAGGACACGGGCGTATTTTCAATTTTTGCTCGCCTTACACGCGCGTAGCATCCGAGGTACACAGAAAAGAGAAGCCACACAGAGACTCACCAACAAAGGCCAGTGGGGGAAGAGGGGAGGACAGAAGTCACGGATTCCTCCACCACACACTACACGAGAGTAAGGAAGTGGGGGGAGAGAGGAGGTGGATGGGGACATCCACGCGCCTCGTCGCAGTCCTACACTCCGGTGCCTACAAACCGCGCACTCGATGATACACCCGAACACTCAACAAAATGGAGGGGAGACAACGACACGAACACCGTAAAGATCGTCATTACGCAGACGCATAGGGGAGGACAGCGATGCAGAGAAGCATCAAACAGAGGAGGCGAGACTCTCTGATACGCCCATAAGGCGAGTCGAAGCAGAAACGAAAAAGGAGAAGAGGGGGGGACGGAAGAGACAAGTGAGCGGGGACACAAGCAGAGAGCTGCACATCCACACACACACACACACACACACACTTAGACGCCCGCAGACTAAGAGGATGCCCATCCCACCTCCTCATGTGACGAGAGCGCCGGCGTTGAAGGTACTGGGAGACACTGCACGGGCACTGCACCCGCTACGCTCATCCCGTGGCTGCGCAGAAGCCTCTTTTGCTCGCGCTTCTTGACCTCATAAAAAGCCCAGAGAGTCGGATACGAGTAATTTGACATCTGATCCCGAATGAAGACCGCATCAACACTCGCCGGGTGCAACACATAGAAATCGACCAAGAGACTCCCCTTGCTGTAGCGCACGTCCTGGATTGCGGAGATAGGCACGCTGGCTGCCACAGCGGAGTCGTTCGTGAAGGCGTCATGCATGCCCTCGTAGTGGTGGGTCATGATGAGCTCCCACGCCGACCCGGGGAAGCCCAGTAGCACCATCGTCCTCTTCATGGCACCGTCGTTGCGCGGCGGGAGCGGCAGCTGCAGGACATCGGCCGCACTAGCCTCTGAGGCTGCTCTGGTCGTTGGCATCCTGAGCTTGACCGCGCCGTCACTACCATCGTCACTAGGCACTTCCAGCAACGGAAGTAGGGAACCGTCTACGTGGGCCGCAGCACTCCTGAACGGCGCCACGTGTGGCTCATCATTGGTGGCGTCCGGCAGTCCCTCTGTCCCTCGCACAGCGCTCGAGAACTGATTGCCATCATCATCGGTGTTTGTGTTGGTTTGCACTAGAAACTCTTTCGGCGATGCGACCAGCTGTGACGCTGCCAACGATGATGATGGCGTAGATACGAAGGACGAGGAAATTTCTGCGCTTGAGGGAGCCGGGAGTGGTTGTGGGACTTCCACGGCGGGCGCAAGAGCCTCGACAACAGAGGGCGGCGCCACGTGCACCTCCCCTCCAGTAGGGTTGCCAGGAGCCTCGGCGTCGACGCCGCTCTCATCGAAGGTTGAAGCTTCTCCTACGGCATCTGTGATGGCACCAGCGTGTGAGACCTCTTCGTGGTGAAAATGAGAAAGCGCATCGGCCGCGTCTGTGTCAACGTCGCAGTACGCCATGAGCGTCACGCGCCGCTGCGCCAGTGGCAGGTGCATATCGGAGCCCACTGTGTGAGGGGGCGGGTCGCTTGGGTCTGCCAAGCTCGCCGTCGCCGAAACCGACGTATCCTCGTCTCGCCTCTCGCAGCGGCGGATTAGTATTTGAGTGTTTGTGAGGGAAAGGGAATCGCGGAAAACGTCCATGGGGACATCTACTGCCCCATCGTAGTCGTTCTGAGTCGTCGTAATCGTAGTGGTCGTAACCGCCTCAGATGTGGTGCTGGGATGGCTCGGATCTCTCTCCTCTTCATCCTCGCCCTCAGCGGTTGTGTCGACATGGCCAGCACCACCGGCGTCATCGCCGTCACCTGTGCTATCCTCCGTTACCCATTCCTCCCATAACCCGTAGAAGGCGTTGGCCGCCGCCGCCGCCGCTGCTACCGCAGCGCGGTGATGTAAGACCTGCGGCGGTGCATCCGGGTCCTCCTCTTTTTCTCTGTCTGTCGAGACAGAAAACACAGGCGCAGGCAGGAACACAGACGCAGAGGTCATCACATGCGGGGTCGCATCGCCTCCTGCAGCGACGACCTCAGCGGCCGCTGCCATATCCGGCTGCGACAGTAGCGTGTTTACATTTGCCGTCGCGCTGAAGGAGCCTTCCTCCTCTTCCTCGTTTTCGCTCGGCGTCATCTCCGCCGCAACAGCATCGCCCAACTCGTCATTGCCCTTGGAGTCGAGAGCCTGTGGTGAACTTGACGCATCACAGGCCTCCTTTTGCTGCCGAGTACCAGCAGCCGCTGTCTCGCGGAGTGTCTCGTCGCCTTTATTCTTCACGTTATCACTGCACTCCGCACCGTCATCGCGCTTGAGCAGCGGCGCAGCCTCGCTACCCTTACCCACAGCAGCGTGGTGTTCCTCATCATGAGCCTCCGATGCCGTCACGCGCGTCGGCTTCGCCGAGCAGGCCAAGTCTTCCTCTTCGCCCTCGTCCTCTCGTGTCGTTGCGGCCCCGTTGTCGTCACCTGTCTTCATTGCGATGGCGTCTGTTAAAGCCGAAGGCTGCTCCTCTGGGGGCAATAAAGAGGCATCATCGGGGCACGGTCTCGCCTTTAACCGGGCCACAGACTCGTCGGCGGCGCAGTCATTGATCTCGGAAGCGCTGTCTTTTGGCCTGCAGTCCGCTCCCTCCTGTTGTCTGCTGGACTTCTCGGTGTCCACCAGCTCAGCGGCTGAATCAGTGGCTGGGATTCCCCCTACAGCCTCCGCTGCTACAATGTGGGCGCTTACACCACTCACGCTATCAGCCACGGCGATGTCCGTGACCTCGTCGACCTGGTCAACATTGCTGAAGCTCTCACTAGGGCCCTCGGCTCCAGCCGCCATGTGACTGTCGCTCTGGGATCGCGGCACCTCCGCGGAATACTCAGCTGGTGGTGCCGTCGTGGGAGGCACCGGAGACGGCCGCCACGACTCTACCAGCCCAGGCGCATCGGCGAGTACGTTGTGCATACCTTGAAGGGCATCCGCGGCGGTGACCGGAGGGATGATGTTGAGGTCCTCGACCTCTGCACTTTCAGTGGAGCTTGACAGCTCCATGCGAGTGTCTGCCGGAGACGTCCGCGCCGACTCCTTGTGCTCCTCCAAACTCGCAGCGACCCCATCACCTCCCTCTGCAGCATGAGCCGGGGTAGAGCTATCAGCCGCAGGTATCTCCTTCGCTACGCTATACACTAGCGTCGATGTCGGGGAGGCGTTTGCATTTTGGCCTCCTGCAGTGGCATTGGCATTGACTGAAAAGGCAGCTGATGTGCCTGCTGAGAACTCCCTAGCACCATCGGCTCTCGGTAGCGAAGTTGCCCATACGTAAGTGGCAGTGCTCGGCTCTTCCAACAGTTCGTGAGGAGGGCTAGGCGAGTGGGATGGGCCAGCACTAGCTGCAGGGAATAGGTCCTCGCTTGCCTTTGGCGGCGGTTCTCGCACAGGTAAAGGCTGCTCCACTGCTGCCGCCAGTGGTGATGTCTCGGCTTCGTCTACTGAAGGAAGAAGCTCAGTGCCGGCGTCTATGTCGTACTGCTCCTTGCGGGACACCTCCTCGTGTGCGGGGGTATGCGCCCCCGACAGCGCCTCTCGCACCACATTTGGCTCCACCACTACTCCTCCCCTGCTGTCAGTCCCCGGCATCGGTGTTGCCTCTGTGTCTGCCAGGTGCCAAAGAGTACCACCGCCCCCGCCCCTGCTCCCCCGAGCGTCCGCGGCGGTCGTCGCAGCCGTCGCGACAGCCGTGGATCGCCTCGCATCGTCATGCGTGTCTACGTGCACGCCGACAGCCTCTTCATCCTCCTCACCGCCCTCTAAAGCTGGTATGGTGTCTGTGCGGTACTCTCGCTCAGCCCATTCTTTGTGGCGCTGATCATCCTGTGGCATCACCGCCACTGGGGCCTCATTCTGTACATCGTCGGCTGTGATCGTTGTTGTCTTCACTGCGCCCGAGTGCGACTCAGGGAGCGCTGCAACAGCGGCTGCAGCAGTGTGTCCGCTGACCAGCGCATCCGCTTCGACTTCACCTGGTATGTCCGCCTCGCCGATCGTTGTCGAACAACACTCGCCTTTGGGCGGAGAGGAAGAGCAGTCGTGGCCCATTGGTGTGACTGTGCTCAACTCTACGGACGTTGGTGGTGGCACCACGACACCTTGAAGTACTGTGGCATCCGTCACAGACCATGGCAGAGGCTGAGACAGTGAGCTGAACGAGGACGCGCCGAGAGGATAGGCAGTGGAGGCAATTGCAACCATGACGGCGGAAGCAGCAGAGTCCACCTCTGCGTCTGCTGCCGAGCGGGGGGGCCGGGGCCCCGTTGACGTCGTCACAGGTGGAGGTGCGGTCGCGGCATCCACGCCACCACTAGAGATTGGTGATGTTGGTGGTTGCCGGCAATGTGTCGGAGAGCTGTATCCCTGCTGCCACACCTGAACAGACCTCTGCAGCAGTGCATTGAGGGCGCCACGCTGCGCTGGATTCATCGCTATTGTCGACGCCTCCGTGGTATGCGCACTGAATCGCGGAGTTGGAGCAAAGTCAGGCATATACGATCCCATCGACGAGGAGGGATCGAAATATGGATGCGCTACAGGCATGTAGGCCCCGTGTGGTGGCGATGGTGCTGCTGGGGCCGTGCGGGGCGGGGATGGCACGTAGGTAGGGTAGCGTCCGCCATCGCACCACTCTGCGCTTCCTGCAGCGGGTCGTGAAAACGACATCGACCGCTTGAATGGGCTCTGCATGTGGCGCTGCAAAATGGGGTCGTCGAAGAACAGCTGCTGAGGAGACGGCTGTAGAGGGGGACCAGGAAGGGGCGGTGAAGAAGGTCCTCGTATTGTCGCGGCAATCTCTACATGGCTGTACCCTTGCGCGGGAGCCGTTGGACGACGCGGTGCCGGGGCTCTGCTGTCACTACCCAGCCGGGCGAGCAGCCCGTGCGCAGCTGGGCAGGTTGGAAGCGGGTGCGTCGGTGGCTTCGAGGACTGCGGGGCGTTGTAAAAGCGCTGAAGACAGTTGGGGTTGTCCGGGTTGCTGCTGATGCTGTTGCCGCCGTAGCTCGCGCGAAATTGCCGCTCCGCCGCCTTGGCAGCTCGCAGCTCAGCCTCTCGTGTGACCTCCTCCGCCTCCGCATGTAGGACAGCTTCGTTGTCATCGATGTAGACCACATTGACATTGCTGGATTGGCTACCAGCAACATCGCCCATCCCCTCCCATGCAGCACAATAATCATCCACGTAATGGCCGTATGTACGATCCCTGTACGACAGCGGCAGCGGAGGAGGAGATGCGACGCCGTAAACGACATCATCGACATCATTCTCCACGCCGTTCCAGCCCATTAGGTAGCTGCCGTCCTCATCTGAGTTGCCGTTGTACGTGAGAATCATGCCGGTGGAGTCGTCGTTGCCTCGCGCGTCTGGCGACACTACCGCTGCCTTGCAGGACCTATGAGGGTGTCGTTGGTACGGGGGTACCTTCTCCTCTGGATTGAAAGGGCTGTTGCTGCTGGTCCTCCGGTCAAACGCAGGTCGGGGTCGAGATGAGCTGCCCGCCGCGATAGACGGCGCCGACGCTATGTCCACCGAGCTGCGCGGCTGCGCCAAGGGACATGGTCCGTGCTGAGGCACCGAGGTGGGGCGGCCTCCAGGTGGACGAGGGGTGATGGCAGTCAAACCACGCTCGGCGCTGTCACCCCAGAGGTGGCGTGGCACCGCACCGTCGCGGTCACCGGGCGGTGAGGCGTGTGTGGGCATGTGGTGATGCTGCGCAACGGGGCATGGACGCAACCCCAAAACCTCCGGTACGCCTTCCGCCGTTGCGTCCGACATCTCTGCATGCCCTTCACACCCCTCCTCCACGATGGGGGTGTCGACTCCTGCTGCCACCATCACGACGGAGAACAGCGTACTCGCCAATGGCAGCGTGTCCGCGGAAAGCTGGACATATTGGTTAAAGTCCGTGTCAAAATAGAAGTAGCCCTGTGGTACACAGAGCGGCGAGAAGGTGCGGAGGGACGTGAGCGCAATACAGCGCAGAAAAGACTGCGTCATGTCCCATGCCTCCTCTGCCGACGCATCGGATGGTAGCACCGGTGCCCTGCACTGAATCGACTGAGCCGCGCGCATGTCGGCTGGGGACCGCAACAGCGCGGCAGCCCTCATCGCCGCGGCCCCCTCGTGGGCGGAGCCGCAGTGGCTCGAAACGGAGATGATGAAGATGTCGACAGTCCACCATGCCGATACGTCTTCGGCACCGCTGTACGCGGATGTGTCTGCCTCGCCGCTACGTGAATCCTGCTCCGCGACTGTTGATGAGGCCTGATACAACTGCAGCCTCTCTGGAGGCCTAGCGATGTGAGCTGCCTCTCCTTTGCACGTCAGTAAACTTCCGTCTGGGAGTGCTGAACGCACAGGCACCAATGGCGATGGAACATCAGCGGACCACCGCATTGGGCGTGCTGAGATGGTGGAAATTGCGGCATACTCCCCATTACCCTGCTCCAATGCCGCCATCGTGATGCTCTTGTGCATCGCTGATGAGGATGGTGCCAAGGACGAACGTGCCTGTGGTGACACTGTCGATGGCGTTGCGCCGCTGCCGTTTCTGGTGGGCGCCCTGTACCGGGCGGCTGCCACCTCTTCGAATGAGCCGCGAGCTAGCACATGGATGGGGACAGCACTGAGGGCTGATGTGCGAAGCCTGCACGCCTGCACCCTCTGCGAGTCGGACTCAAAGGTGAACGAAGAGTGCGGCGCCGGGGGAGGTAGAAGCTGCTTCCGCCTACTGCTGCTGCTGCTGTATGTGTTCGCTACGTACGCAGCTGAAGAAGCACCGCTTCGTCGGCCACTTGGCGCAGCCGGCATCATTGGGGGTGCACCGAAGGGGGCGCTGGAGGGCCGCTGAGCTGACCCCGTGCCCAACGCCGCGCCGACACTCCGCGCCACAGCAAGCGTCGTCGAGTTCGTCAACCTGTGCGCGCGAGCGCCGTCAACGTCGTTGCAGTTATGAACACCTACGCGCTGAGGTGGCAGGTTGGCACCGGCGCCGGCGAAGCGGGTGGATGTGCCCGCAGTAGTTCTGTAGGCGTCATTGAAATGAGCTACGGATGCTGATGGCGCCGCTATTGAAGATACATGACAGGTATGTGGAAGATAGTCAGCACGTCCCCACACACCGCTACCGCTCATGAACGGTGGCGCAGTCGAGCAACAGTACGCAGACGGCAGGTGCACGACGCCATGTGTTGCCGTGGCGGACAACGGAGTTGCTGTTATCCTTGAGGAGCGAGGGTAGGAGTTGACAGAGTGGCACTGCGCTCTTTCTGGCTCTATGACTCCCTCGTGAGGCGGATAGGTATGGCAAGAGGTGCGCTGTGGCAGAGACGGCCACGTTACCCTCTTGCTACTGTGCGAAGTGTGGTAGCCCATGTCCTGGGTTGCGCAAGCGTAGGAGTTGTTGGGTCCGCGGAGGCCATCATTAGGGTGCCGCAGAAAGCTTTGACGGGAAGAGGGGGTAGTGTTG